>NW_025872556.1:29511-83355 GCF_002878395.1 Capsicum annuum
TGCTGATGTGAGGATTTGGTATCATTAGGCCAATTTTTTGTAATATATATATATATATATATACGGGCAAATTCAAAATGCAGCTTGCTGATGTGAGGATTTGGTATCCTTAGGCCAATTTTTGTAATGACTCACACAATCATTTTTCTGTATTTTCATACATTTTCGGTATTCAGAGATTTTCTATAACAGTCCCAAATTATTTATGGTTTGCTGAGAGTGATAGTTCGGTTCCTAGGCGGTTCGTTTCAAAATTTTAGTAATATCTAATATTTTGTGAAATATTTGATTTAAATAATCATTAGGTAAAAATATAATTTAGTATCCTTCTAGAATATTTTCGATATATGTAAAATTCTTTAAGCGATGATATATTTCTATTACTTTATAATAGATCTTCTTTATAGTCCTATAATATTTTAAGTGGGGAAAGTGAATCTAGACATGTTAAAATATTAACATTATATAATAGAGATTTTATTAAAAATTATTTTCTATTAATTATGATATATTCAAAATATTATATTTATTTTATCACTAACCTATACAGTACCCGAATATATAAGTAAAGTGATAAAAAGAAAGTTTTGATGATGCCACATCAACCCCACAAGGAGGTGAAGTGGGTTGGCAACATAAGTGTTAAGGTGACAAGGATATAACTGCCTTATATTTTACTATTTGGGCCATTATGTAAATAGTGTTAATCATTCATTAATGTTAGGTAACAAATACAACTTTCACATTAATAGTTCATAACTTTGATAAAATTTTGAGAACTTTTCACTACTATCCTTTTACTAAAGTTATCATACATTGATATTATATTTAATCTTCAAAAGAAAATCAATTATTTTCATCAAATATTTAAGCTCGGGTTCTAGTGGGGCACTATCTGAAGGCTTTGCAGAAAGATATTTTATCTTTAACGTCTAGGTAGGTTAGGCTTACTAAACCTTTAGATTGAGCTTATTTACTGAAATTGTGTACTATTATGCTAGTTCTAGATAAGCACTTGTAGTTGCGTACATATATAACATGCCTTGTTTATTCAGATTAGGACCTTGTTATAGTAAATTTTGGTATTTTATCTTTTAACATAATATAGCGTCTATCACCTTAGGACGTGGAATTAAATTGCCAAACCTTAAATTTACCCCTTTTAAATTAAGGCATGTGTACGATAATTGAACGTATTTTAGCTTTTGTTCAGGTTCAATACATGTTTTATTTCTGTCATTAATTGTGAAATTTTTGTACCACATTGACATTCTTATAGTATGGCATGAATTTTAATATTACAGTTGGGTATACTTACTATGAGTTTTTGTTCGAGTCCAATATTTGATTATTATGGTTATTATGAGTTTCAGTTCGAGTTCGGTATTTGATTACTATAGTTACTATGAGTTTCGGTTCAAGTCTAGCATTTAATTATTATAGTTACTATGAGTTTCGGTTCGAGTCCGACATTTAATTATTATGATTACTATGAGTTTCGATTCTAGTTCGACATTTGATTATTATGGTTACTATGAGTTTCGGTTTGAGTCCGACATTTGATTATTATGGCTACTATGAGTTTCAGTTTGAGTCCGGCATCTAGTTATGATTATGGTTCCTCTGAGTTTCGGTTCAAGTCCGGCATCTAACTATAAGTTCTGTTGCATATTATATATATGACCTCTCGTTATTACCCACTATGCTGGATTCAAATCCGTCACGTGTCCTCTTGTTATTATCCATCACTACAGGTTCAAGTCTGATGTTTGGCTTGTCGTTACTATCCATTGGTGTCGGTTCAAGTCTGGTGCACATCTGGATGACTACTATGATTTCTTGGGATCAATTCAGTTACGGATTATTTAAGTTTATTTTCATTAATTTTTGTGTGTTCCATCAGATTACGGGGGTATGATTGGGTTAATTGACTTCCTCAGTGTGTCTAGCGGACTTTTAGGGGCCCAGTTAGGTTATGTTTTATTTATCTATCATTACTGCATTACTTATTTTCCAGTATTGCTTATATTTATTCCCTTACAGTGTTTGTGTAGCTTGGTAGTTGCTTACCTCTCTATCTCTATTTACTGATGACTCCAATTACGCCTTCGCATTATAGTTATAACTTTTTTGGATTAAGCTTAGTCGGTCAATGATGCCTACCGAGTACCCGTTGCTTTGGTAATCATACTATAATTCTGCATATTTTTCCTGATGCGGATCCGAGTAGTAGTAGTTGGCATTAACATGATTTCTACCTTTCAATACTGATTCAGAGAAAGGTGATCTTACTGCCGTTCGAGGCTGATACTCCTCTATCTACTTTATTTTAGTTTATTGTACTCGAAATTACTTGTATATATTGTATATATATTTTGAATTCTGTCTAGTACTCTAGGTATCTTTTAGTAGTGGATCTAGTACCAACCTTACCATGTTTTGTGAGGGATTCATTTGTATATTTTGTCCTTTTTGGTATCTTATTTAAATATATAGTATACCTTTGCTTTCCGTTTGTCTCTTGTTATTACTATTGCTGCCATTATATGCGATCTTTTCTAATATTTGTTTGTTAGCCCGTTACCTACAATTTCGGACTATGGCTTGACTTTCCTACTGTGGGGATAAGGTAGGTGCCATCATGACTTAAGAAATCGGGTTGTGACAACTTGGTATCATAGCCTAGGTTTCACCAGTACTATTAGTACTAGAGTTAATATTTAGTAGAGACCCGCAGATTGGTATAGAGACGTCTGCATCCTATCGTCGAGAGGATACAAAGCATTTTTAGGAAATTATTTCATTTTCTTAATCTATTTTCGTACATTGGGTCATTGTTGGTTGTAATTTTTATTATGTACTCTGTATGCAGATGGGTAGGATGTGAGGTTCGAGAGTTGGGGATTGAGACCCCGAGTTCGCTTTTAGAGTTTTGATTAGGGTTCAAGGTCAACCCAAAGGTCAGGGGTCAGCCTGGTTATAGTACTTCTAATGGTCAGAGCAGTAGCCATCCACAGAGAGGTGTTCATTCAGGATCTTTGAGTCGGGATGATCATTTTAGATTTTCCAAAACTTCTAGATAGAGTAGGGTGGTCGGGGCATATTATGACTGTTGGGTTGTTGGTCACTTCTCTCATAAGTTTCCTCAATATAGGATGATTGAGCCTTCAATTTTGACTGTACAATTGATCAGATCAATGTTGTGGTTAGGTAAGTGTGGTGCGCAGGGTCATGGGGATGGTCCCCAATATTCTAGAGTTAGTCCACAGGAAGGTAGGATAGGTGGCTAGATAGGCACCCAGTCCAATAGTGGATAGGATCATTTGTATGTTGTACCAAGTAGATCTGAGTCTAAGGCTTTGGATGCTGAGATCATAGGTATGGTTTTTATACCATCAGCCAACTTCTGCGTTGATTTATCCTGGTTCTATATTTTTATATCTTTCTACTTATTTTGCATCACGGTTGGTTTATGTTCGAAGTTTTTATCTATTTCATTACATATAGCTATATCTCTGGGTGATTTTTTAGTAATGGATCGGGTATATAAATTGTGTTTGGTGATCGTTCGGGAGTTTGATGCTCAGGTTGATCTCATTATCCTAGATATGGTAGATTTCGACGTAACTCTAGGCATGGATTAGTTATCTCTTTATCATGTGATCTTCAATTATTCTATTAGGACCGCTATTTCAGCCTAGCCTGACATACCCATGGTGGTGTGGCAGGATTCTGTTAGCCTAACATCGACGGAAATTATTTCTTGCAATCAAGCTAGAAAACTAATGCCGAGGGGTTGTGAGTCATTTCTTACTTATGTTTAGAATGTTAGTTCTTAGAGTCCATCACTTGACTCCGTCCCTATGGTTTGCGAGTTTCCTAATGTGGTTTCGACCGACCTACCTGGCCTCTCTCCCAGTTGTGATATGCGCACCAATATCCCTACCTGTTTGAGCTTACAGGTACGTCCTTATTCTTTACTTTCGTGGACAAAAGTCTTTGTAGTAGTGAAAGTTGTAATGACCCTCATGGCCATTTTTATGTATTTTCAAACACTTTCTGTATCTAGAGATTTTGTATAACCGCCTCAAGTTATTTATGGCTTGATGGGACTGACATTTCGGTTCCCAGGTGATTAATTTTAGAATTTAGTAATATCTAATATATTATGAAATATTTGATTTAAACTGTCATTTGGTAAAAATATAATTTAGTGTCATTCTAAAATATTTTTGATATAGGTAAAATTCTTTAAGTAATGATATATTTATATTACTTTATAATAGATTTTTATAGTCCAATAATATTTTAAGTGGAGAAAGTGAATCTAGACATGTTAAAATATTAACATTAAGTAATAGAGGTTTTATTAGAAATCATTTTCTATTAATTATGGTATATTCAAAATATTATATTTATTTTATCACAAACCTATGCAATACCCGAATATATAAGTAAAGTAATAAAAAAAAGTTTTGATGTTGCCACCTCAATCCCATGTGGAGTTGAAGTGGGTTGGCAACATAGGTGTTACGGTGACAAGGATATAATGGCCTTATATTTTGCCATTTGGGCCATTATGTATATAGTGTTAATAATTCATTAATGTTAGATAACAAATACAACTTTTACATTGATAGTTCATAACTTTGATAAAATTTTGAGAACTTTTCACCACTGTCCTCTTACTAAAGTTATCATACGTTGATATTATATTCAATCTGCAAAAAGAAAATCAATTATTTTTATTAAATATTCAAGCTCGGATATTAGTAGGGCACTATCTGTACGCTTTGCAGAAAGACATTTTAGCTTTGGCGTTCAAGTAGGTTAGGCTTATCTTACCTTTAGATTGAACTTATTTACTGTATTGTGTACTATTATGCTAGTTCTAGATAAGTACTTATAGTTGCGTACCATTTGATATGTATAATATGCCTTATTTATTCGGATTGGGATTTCGTTTTAGTAAATTTTGGTATTTTGTCTTAGAATATAATATAGCGTCTATCACCTTAGGACATGAAATTAAACTGCAAAACCTTAAATGTACCCCTTTTAAATTAAGACATGCGTACAATAATTTAACACAGGGGTGACTCAAGGGTAAAGCTAGTAAAGCCTTTCCTTTAGGCCCCCAAAATTTTGAAGCCTCAAAATTTTTAATAGTAAACTCTATCATTTCAACTTCACTTGAAATAATAATGAAGATTGTGAAATACATTTTAAAAAAAATATCTAAAAAATAATAATAATAAAAAATAGAAAAAGTTATTCATTTTTACAAGAAATATTTTAGAATTTTGAACTAAACAACTCAAACTTTATATTAATAAATAAAGTTTTAACAACAACATTCAAGTTAATGCATTGCAAGCAAATGACTAACATCTTATTAACAAGAATTAATTCTTACTTTAATTAATAGTCATATTAATATGTGAAGTTAAAGGTTAAGTGTCTTTTAAAAATACTAAATTGAAATAACTATTATGCAAAAACAAATACGACAACTCTAAATGATTATAGTAAATAAGACAACTCTAAATTATTACAGTAGTATTTTTTATGTATCTTTATATATGTAAAACCTCCTATTAAAATTTGGCTTTAAGTCACTAATTTTATTGAGACGACTCGAATTGGACGTATTTTAGCTTTTGTTGAGGTTTAGTATATGCTTTATTTCTGTCATTAATTGTGAATTTTTTTTACCACATTGACATTGTTATGGTATGGTATGAATTTTAATATTACAATTGGGTATGGATACTATGAGTTTCGGTTTGGGTCCGACATTTGATTATTATGACTACTATGAGTTTTGGTTCAAGTCCGGTATTTGATTATTTAGTTACTTTGAGTTTCAGTTCGAGTCTGGCATTTGATTATTATAGTTACTATGAGTTCCGATTCGAGTCCGATGTTTGATTATTATGGTTACTATGATTTTTGGTTCGATTCTGACATTTGATTATTAGTATTATTATGAATTCAGTTCAAGTCCGACATCTAATTATGGTTATGATTCCTCTGAGTTTCGGTTCAAGTCCGCTATCTGATTATGCGTTCTATTATATATTATATATGTGGCCTCTCATTATTACCTACTATGCCTGCTTCGAATCCGACACGTGTCCTCTTGTTATTATCCATCTGGCCTGTCGTTACTACCTATTGGTGTCGGTTCAAGTACGGTGCACATCTAGATGACTACTATGATTTCTTGTGATCAGTTCAGTTACGGATTATTTAAGTTTATTTTCATTACTTTTTGTGTGTCCCACAAGCTTATGGGGGTACAGTTGGGTTAATTATCTTCTTTAGTGTGCCTAGCGGGCTTATGGGGGTCCAGTTAGGTTATGTTTGATGTATGTATTATTATTGCATTACTTATTTTCTGTATCGCTTATATTTATTTCCTTACAGTATTTGCATGGCTTGGTAGTTGCTTACCTTTCTATCCCTATTTACTGATGACTCAAATTATGTTCTCGCATTGTAGTTATACTTTATTGTATTGAGCTTAGTCGGCCGATGATGCCTACCGAGTACCCGTTTCTTTGGTACTCATACTATAATTTTACATCTTTTTCCTGATGTAGATCTGAGTAGCAGCAGCCAGCATTAACGTGATTTCTACCTTTTCAGTACTGATTTAGAGCAGGGTGAGCTTACTATCGTTCGAGGCTGATCCTCTTCTAACTACTTATCATGACCCAAACTGAGTCCCTATCCATGACGGTCATCCCGAACCATGAAGGCCTCCTTCTCTAACTAACAATCATATCACAATTCATATGCTAAAAGAAAATGCGGAAAACATGACAAAACAGAAAAATGGTCATTGTTTTACTTCAACTAAATAATACGAAATTTAATTCATAATGTTTGAAAACACACGACACCAATTTGCGAAATCTCTAACAATACCAAAGACCAATTTTTGTCTGAAAGCTAGGACAAAGCCCCTAGTCGGACCATAAATCAAAATAAACTAACAATATTCTAAAGCAGGCCTTTCGAAATAAGGGGAGGCTCACCAACTGCAAACTCTGATAGGATTCAACCTACTGCTTAGTGGGACCTCGAGACTGTGCCTCAGATTCTAAAATATAGGGGGCCAATACAATTGTACTGGTATGTGAAATAACCCAAAAATAACACGCATTTCATACAAAGTAGATGAGAGAATTTCGTAATAACCATGAACACAATGAAAGTAAAAATACATGAGCATACTCTAGTGCACTTCAAAACAATCCTTGACAACTTTGACACTCTTTGTTATTCTTCTGAGCTAGTCGGTACACCTTACAAATCTGAAATTCCACGTGCTATATGGAACCCACCCTTGACTCGATGGCCAAGTCTCCAATCCAAGTAGCAGCTAAGATTGGAGTGGTGATACCCCCATGTGAGCACACCGCAGGAAATCCCCCATGTGAGATGTCCTGAAAAATGTCCTTTCATGTAGGATCATATATCATAAGTCTCACATCGGCAACTACGATTTCCAGCGATGATCCCTTCACTCAAACGCATTCTTCGGATAACCTACTAGCTCTTTTAAGCCCAATTTTTAGTTCTTTAAAGAAAACATGTTCATACTTTCAAAACATTCAACACTATCTTGTTAAGGGCATGAAATCATTGAGTATTGTTATACCCTGACTTGCAAGTCATTCATATCACACCATAACATATTTGTAGCCTCTTTTCACTTATCCTCATGTTAATTACCACCCATATTTTGTAAACATCATGTGAGAGAGAGTCATACAATAGATTTTCATTTGAGTTTACATAAAAAAAACACTTTTCTCTCAATAGTACAATCATAAGGTGGCAATAGCATATTTGCATTACTCAAAACCCATGAAAATTGTTAATTTGACACACTGAACATTTATCATGCGAAAATACCCTCTCAAAATATCATAAATAGTACCAATCCATGATCATTAAACAAACATTCACTCTTTAGTTTCCTTTAAGCAAGTTTTTGCAATTTAAATAATCCACAGCACTTGAAATCAAAGATATTATAAAAGGAGAGGGAGTTTTTATCAATCATGCTCTCAATAAACTCTTCATTGCAAACGAAAATATACATATATAGTTACAATTTAAATTTTGTGAAAAATGGTTCAAGACAACATATAATTTCATCCAAATTATTCCATGAAACACAATTTTTTGCAACAATATCAAAATCCTTCTTTATAAACATGATTGGGGATCTTTAAACTTAATAAAATAGTAAATCTTATGCCCATGGTGTTTAGAGTAGTCCCACATACCTTAAATTCCTTGGTTTGAAGAATGGAACCCTATTCTTGAAACTTTTTTTTAGAATCTTGAATTGAAGACTTGAATTCTTGATCTTTGGAGAGGAGCTAGGGTTAGAAGGAGACGTTGGGACACTCCATAAAACCCATAACATTTATCAATCTACTTCTGCAGGTACAAACAAAGGAGTTAATAAGCCAAGATACCAGAATGCAAATATGAATAAAATATTCGAAAAACCATTTACCCCTAAAACACAAAAAGACCAGAGGATTTAAGATGTTTAATTGATGAAATAGGAAGAAAATATCGCCCTTGGCGGGTTATCAGGCGTGGGATGGAAGTTATAAGGAAAGAAAAAGACTAAAAAGCACTTAAAAATACGGAACCAACAGCTGTAAACTAGGGGAAGTCTTTGGAGCGCGCGACTTCACTGCCTCTCTCACGAAAATGGCAATAATATTTTGCTCAGGTATTAGATTTTGGCGAGATTGGTATAGTTGGAAAGATGACTCAATTATATACAATTTGGTAGGTCTTGAGCTGAAAAATTCTACATATATCAAAAGTTATACACGTTCAAAGTTGACCCTTGTAGAATCGAATACCAAACTTTGGACGATTCAAAGGCTCTTAGCTCAGCTTTGCTCTAAGTGATTTTCATCAACATTTTTCACCTCATAATTACTTAACACACTAGGATAAAGATCATGACACATGAATTTAAATGTGTCATGAGATTAGAGTTTACACATGTAGGAACGACCGCTTGATTTCTAGCTCGAAAATGCGGGGCTTAGTCTTTTGTACTTGAGACTGCTTGTATATATTGTATATATATTTTGAATTTTGTCTAGTACTCTAGGTATCTTTTAGAAGTGACTCTAGTACCGACCTTACCAGGTCTTGGGAGGGATTCATTTGTATATTTTGTCCTTTTCCTCTTCTCGTCTTAATATATAGTATATGTTTCCTTTCTGTTTGTCGCTTGTTATTTCTATTTCTATCATCATATGCGATCTTTTTTTATTTTTTTCTGTTAGTCCGTTACCTATTATTTCGGACTATGACTTGACTTGCCTACAGAGGGATAAGGTAGGCGCCATCATAACTTGAGAAATCGGGTCGTGGCAATTTTTTCTTTAGCTAAGTGTATGTTGTTTTCCTTTCTTTTGAAAGAACATGATGCATAGGTTGTTAGACATTTTTCTTTATCATAGACTCATCATACATAATTATGTCCTTTAACATGGTCTCAACTGACATCTATATGTCTTCAAATTCTAGGTGTGCACAAGTAGACACGTAAATTTAATTGTATAAAGTTAAACAAGTAGACACACGCATTCTATGTGGCATCCTATGTGGCAATTCGCATGAAACGCCATATAGGATGTGTGTGCACACCCAAAATTAATGAATATAAATATCAACTGAGGTCAAGTTAAAACGACACGTTTATGTATAATATATTCTCTGTTTTTTGTTCAGAATCTATGATGTATAAAGTTTAGTCCCCCCCTCCCCCTTTTGTGTCCTTTATAAATAATGATTAGATTTTGCATGCAGTCTGGTTACTTAATTCTTTTTACTGTCTTATTTGGTTTATAGGATAGACAAATCCAAAATATAAATTGAATAAGTTTATAATAAGTATTTATTTTCTAACTATTAGTTACTATATCATTTTACATTTTACAACCCTGGATTCACAACTTTATTCTTGGTTAAAAATTTTCCAATATGACTCTTTAGGTTTCAATCCACGTGGGACACTGTTTTTTAGTTTGTCTTAAAAAAATATTATTTATCTTTTATCAAAGGCGGATCTAGAATTTAAAGTTGATGGATTTTCAATTTATAATTTTTACCACTAGACCAATAACACACTTTGTTTGTGGGTTCCCAACTTATAATTCTTATATATTTACTAGTTTTTTCAATATAAATTCAAGAACCGGACGAAAGTTATGGATTCCCGGGAACCCACGCTTTATGTTATGCATCCGCACCTGCCTTTTATATATAGAAACAATTTATTTTTAAATTTCTATTTTATTATGGGTGAGATGATCCGTATATAAACACATGTTCATGAATTGTTTTAAACTCCATGAGTGGAACATTTCAAAAATCATTCTTTTTTAAACTCTATATCTGATCAAATTGTGTCACAATATTGCACAGAGGAGTGCGTCTAATATCAAATTTATATTGCCATGCTCATGTGGCGGCCAAAACGACGAGGTCAGATCACAACGAAGAACTGAAAGATAATTTTTAAGCTGGCACGTTTAATTTCTGAAGAAGACGTGCACATAATATGTTAAGCGAATCACATATCAAAATATGAGAGAAAAGTAAAGAGTTTATAAGGCATAACATTAGTTTTTCATGGTTTTTTGAAACTCAATGATAAAGTAGCTCATGAAGGACATTTGAGTTCTCAGAGGTTTATGATCATTCAAAGACATTATTTCAGAAGGACAATTTAGCTCATGAAGGACAATTTATTAATTTATTAGGATTAATGGCCTGTTTGACTAAATTAATTTTTTTTGAAGTATTTATTTTTTTCTCAAAAGTGCTTATTATAAAAAATAAGTATTTGATGAAACTTTTGAAATAAAATAAGTGCTTCTGAAGTTATAAAAAATAGACTTCAGATGTGACATAGAGGGCAGTTTTTGATAGACTCGCAGAGAAAAACAGTTTTTCATAAGTTAAAAGAAGTAGCTTCTTCTTAAAAACACTAATTATTTGAAAGAAACTTTTGAGAAAAATACACTTAAAAGTATTTTTGAAAAGTTTGGTCAAACACAATTGTTGCTTAAAAATGTTTTTAAACTTATTGACAAATATTTCAAAATAAATTGATTTTAGAAATTTGACTAAACAACTAATGAAACTGACAAAATTATTGCTTATTTTAGAGAGTCCAACCACATGATAAATTCATGAAGCATATTGCATGTCGACCCAAAATGAATAATAAGTCTCATAAACTTAGATTGTGACTCACATAAACCTATTTTTGGGGTACATTGCATTACAAAAATATTGATTTTATAGAATTGGTCCTGTTCGTGATCTGTCAAAAACTCATAAAAGAAACTCTAATTTGGTAAGGGAACAAGTCTTGTATTGTTTGTTCTTAATACAAGTATACTATGTAACAAGTAACAAAATTGAAGGTCCAATCAACTGGACCAAATCTTTGTTTTACTGCTCTACGTCAACTTAAAAAAATTAATAGATAATTTATCTTTTTTTATTTATTTTATTCTTGTTATTAAATATAATTTATCACCCAATATATTTTTCATGACATTAAATTTATTATATTAAAAAGGATAATATAGTAAAATTATTTCTATTATTTTCTTATCCTATGTACAAAGTTTATAGTGACAACTATTGTTGAACAGAGGAGGAAGTACAATTTCACGCCATGAGTGGATTATTTCAATTAAAGATACGTGACTTACTCCTACTTTGTTTCTGCCTAATTAATACTTTTCTCATTTCAATTTTAAGTAAATTTGTTTGATTGGAATGAAATTCTTTTTTAAAAGAAGTTATAATCTAAAACTTTAAATATGATATGACATTCTTATAATTAAAATTAAGAATAATATAGGATAATTACTTGAGTACGATGTAACATATACCTTTACAAGTCCAACCAGGAGATAAGAAGGTTTCGACAAAAATATGAAATTTTGATTGTTCAGAGAATAATGATTAATTTTCATTAAAAACATATTATTGTTATAAATGTACTCTATATAGTGAATGTCTACTTTACCATATACAGTGAATACCGACTTTATCATATATTGTGTATGTTTATTTATGAAAAAATTACAAATCCCAAGGTTAGTTTTTCCCTATAAATAAAGGGGTTTTCCTCATTGTAATTCATCCCTCAATAATCCCTCAAAAGAAATAAAGAAGTCTCTCTCTTTTTTTCCTATTCTTCTTGTATTTGCTTTATATTTCATAACATGTTATCAACATGATGATTGTGAATTAACTCGGCAAAACAAATGGGCAACTCGGCAAAATTCGGTGAAGTGATTCTTTAATTTTCTAATAAGCTGATGACAGTAACTATCTTGTCATCTTATTTTGAAGTGGCATTTGACCAAAAATAATTGTCTTTATAATGATTATCACAATTCTGGACAAAGATATTACTAGCATGCACAATATTTTTTTTGATAAATTTATATGTAGTCTATTGTCACTAGTACACGTATATTACGTACTGTCTAACAATTTATTATGTCTTTTTGGTGTGTTTCTTTGCAATTCCTAAGTTTAAATATAATTTGAGTACTAATTATTTTCTTTGAGAAGCTGTTTTTGAGTTGTAGGAAGTTATTATTTTCAATTTCTTATTTATATGTATTTGGTACTAATGGTATAATTATTGTTGGATTTGTTGGGTATGAGGCAAAGTAATGGTTTGGAACCATTTATGTTTTAAATTTATTCCCCTAGAACAATATTACCAAAAGAGATAATAATATGTTGGGTTTAAGTCCCATCAATTTATATCTAAGACGCCTTTATATGGATAAGCTATTAAGATTGGATCTCAATGTATCATATTGATGATATTATGATGACTAAGGCAAAATAATGTGTCTTTCATGAAAAGTCATGAAACATGTCTCATTGAATATACTCCATATTTCTAAAGTGAATGTGGTAACAGTGCATAATATGTCTGAAAGAAGACAAGTGATTGAATGCACGAACGCGTGGAGAGACAGTATGATAATGATCATCAAAAGTGATAATATTTTCACACGCGTGTTATGATCATAAGATATGTTAGAGAGAAATTCTCTAGATCATATGTATACCTCGATTTGCTCCTGAAGTAGCAATATCATAAAAAAAGGTTATAAGCTATCAATTTGATATGCTTAAGACAATTATATTTCATTCGTGAGAATGAGAATTTTAATTGTTATAAGCATAAACACATTCCCTTGGTGAATGTGATGATATTTAGTGAATCTTATCAACAAACATGAACTTGATTGTGATGGCTTCACTACTCACCTCCGAATGAGACAGAATAACTGAGGAGAGTTATTTTGAAAGCTACTTCTAAAGTAGTAAATCTGAAATTTATTCATGTATTAGTAAATCTGAAATTTACTAAAGTAAAATAGTACATGTCATGATAAACTTGGAGTTTGCTAGAATAAAAGTTCATAAGTTGACATGAACGATTATGACATCCCGAAGATGTGCATATTGAGTATTGGACAAGTAATGAAGAATTAGAAAATTCTTCGAGAATTATTCATGTTGTTTGTTCTCATGATAAGTTGGTTGGATGAACTAATTTTGGGATTGGATCCCTTAAAATCTGAAAAGTATAAAAGGTGAATAAGGGCATGTTCACCTATCATGTGATATCTTGAAAAGATGCATAAATAAGATGATCACATGTACATTTATTGTCAACCTACATTTGACATTCATAAAGTTACTTGCGCAATATAAATTGAGCATAATTTTTAGATTGTGTAATCAAAATTATTTATCTTGATGATGATGGTTTAGCATTGAATGCCTTCCATAAATAACTGAACCATTACTAACGATAACAAAGTTTCATGTATTGGTATGAAATATGATATGTTGCATACAATAGCACCTGTATGCATTAGACCAATATATTATGATTATTTTTTCCCTCTTAATTGGTTCAAGGTCAGGAACCAACTATTCCATCTAATAGTTTTGATGTGTGGTATACGATTAATGAATATACCATGATGCACAAAGATGAAGGATATATGTTTGTTTTTCTAGCATAAGGGGGAGATTATAAGCTGCTATGAAATATGTTAAGAATTATCATTAGATCCTCATTCAAAAGATAATTCAAGGCGAATGCCGAACGCATTTCATATTTAAGCTGCACGTGCTGCAATTTTGTGTTCATAAAGGACAAATTCTATACATGCATGAAGTATGGTAGATTAATCGGTTCCAAATAAAATAATCCTTGAAAAATAAGGAGCAAATAATCATAATAAGCAGGCAATGTGCTCTTGAAGAGCCTACGACATAACACTTCATGAAACCTTATGAAAGATTTAGGTACCTAAAAATAATGAAGTGATGAGATCTCAAAATGTTATGTCGTATTGTGAATCAATACAAAATGATATATCATTGATGATATCTTTGATACAATATTGGCGCAATATTGTGACGGATTATGAGGATCCAAATTCTATGTTTATTTAAGTATGCTGACGTAGAAACACTTATCAAGTGACATGAAAGGATGCATTTTGGTAAGCGTAAAACTTATTTAATTTGCAATCCAGACACTTGAAGATGTCACTCACGAAATGTAGAATATTGTCTCTTGATAAAATTTACATGGAAACATGTTTAAGGATTCAAAATGTTTGAAGCATACAAAAGTTTCTGGAAAACTTATTTATAATCCTTATATTGTACAAGCTTATAGCTTAAAAATTGTTGGAACTCTTGGAGAGTTTTCAAAGCAATAGATTATTTTCTGACATGAGAAATATACCGAATTGAATTGGTTATGAAGTACCGTATCTTAGTACAAGTGATGTACTAATATATCTTGCATATACTACAAGGCCTGATATAGCCTTTTCAGTTAATTTGTTAGAAAGATTGCAGTTTCGATCTTATTGGTCATGCTGATGTTGGGTACTTTTTAACCCACATAAATATCGGTCTCAAACATGTAATGTGTTCACATGTGGGGATACTGCCATATCTTGGAGATATGCAAAACAGTCTATCTAGCATCTTCATCGAACCATGTTGAGATAATAGCTATTCATGAAGCTAGTTGAGAATATGTATGGTTGAGGTCCATGATATATTTCTTTCGAGAAAAATGTGGTTTGAAATGTGACAATGTACCACAGTTTTATACATAGATAATGCAACATTCATAACACATCTTAATGGAAGATTCATAAAAGGAGATATAACGAAGCACACTTCATCAAAGTTTATCAAAGTTTTTCTACATACATGAGCTACAAAAGAATGGATTCGTTCAAGTAACAATGTGGTTGATTTATTCACCAGGTTTCCTCCAACTGCAACTTTCAAGAAGATGGTGCACAAGATTTGGATGCAAAGATTCATTGATGTTCTCGTCCGGGGGAGCAAATACGCGCTGTACTCTTTTTCTCTTTCAAGGTTTTGTCCAGCCGGATTTTTCTTGTAAGGTTTTTAATAAGGCTGCATATATACGTATTATTAGAGATGTGTACTCTTTTTCCTTCACTAGATTTTTTTGCCCACTGGATTTTTTCTAGTAAGGTTTCAACGAGGCACATTATCTATCAATTAGAAATTCAAGGGAGAGTGTTATAAATGTACCATATATAGTGAATGTCTACTTTACCATATATAGTGAATACCTACTTTACCATATATTGTGTATGTCTATTTATGGAAAAATTACAAACCCCAAGGTTAGTTTTTCCCTATAAATAATGGGGTTTTCCTCATTGTAATTCATCCCTCAATAATCCCTCAAAAGAAATAAAGAATTCTCTCTCTATTCTTCTATTCTTCTTGTATTTGCTTTATATTTCATAATAATTATATTAATGACTAAGAAAAGTCTTCCATAGAAACAAGCTTCTTTGTCCTTATTTATCTTTATATGATCTTGATAATTTATCTGTTAATGTTTACTATTTTTTCTTATTCAAAACATATTGCAAAAAACTAAATACACTTTTTTTTTACACCACTAATAAAAAAATGTCAAAAAGTGACCTAGTGAGGTCAAATTTTTGAAACACCCTAGAAAATCTACCTCAAACAGAAAGTCGATAAATTCTTGATTTATATAAAAAAAAAAGTCAACCTCGGATGATCGAATCCCATACGTGGATCAATTTTTGGAAATATACAATTATAAAATGCATTATCCAGAGATTGAACCTCCATCTTTGTTTAGTATACATTTTTTACCACTAAATCATTAATTCTTGTTTAGTTTACAATTTTGATTTTTTTTTTAATTTATACTCTTCAAATTCAATTTCTCATACAAAAAATGTAGATCTCCAGAGGCCAGTTTCTTTACAAAAATATATTTTAAAGAATTAGTTCTGCAGTTTATAAATTTTTTAATATTTTAATAATATATATGAATTGTATATGTAATTAACATATACTTCAGTACAAAATTCAGTATTTGAATTTCATTTTACAAATATCAAATGCACGTACCATCAAGCGATACCAAAATTTAGTAATTAACAGATGCAGGTGACCCAAACCTTAATGTAGGTCTGCCTCTGTCAGTGTGTGTCACTGGCTTGGATTAGGAAACATGTGTTTGTACATTTGATGTACATTACAAAACAGGTCAATTTCTTTTGCACTTTAATTTTGATATCGTAATACTCACTACAAAAATGTGTTAAATTGCGAGGATTTATTTGCGGGGGTTAATTTAACCTTCATAAAATTATGTAAAATGCGGGGGTTACAAAATTGCTGCTAAAATTTATATATTTGCGGGGGTTTAAACCCCCGCTATAAATTACGGGAGTTTTAAACCCCCTCTATCAATAGAAAAAAGTAACGCTTGTACCATTAAAAAAAATTCCCTCTTTGCCAAAATTTTTCCTTATTTTTTAATTAACAACTTTCAATATTCCCCCAAATCTCCCTCTCTCTCTCATTTCCCCTAATTCTCCCTCTCTCTTATCCCACCCCACCCACCTTCACATATAAAAATTGACTTCGTTGGCCGGCCATTGCATTTGAGATCATTATATCTAGCATTGTTGATCTTTTAGAGCTCAGGTCAGACTTGTCTCTATTATTATCGCCGAGGCTCTATTATACCTCAATTCTAGATATATTTATACCTTAATTAGTAATAGAATTAGCGGGTATAGGCTCTATAATTATCGTCTAGAGGTTGTTCTAGGGTATTAGGGTTCTTGTATTACATTTTAATGAGGTAGCACAAGTGGCCTAAAACTTGTGACCTTTTTCGTTTTTACCCTTGTGTTTAGTTTGCTTAGATTATTTGTTGCTATAATGGAAATCGATGGATTTTTGAATGGAGGTAGTTTGAAGATTGTTTGGTTATGTTAAGTGTGTTATATTTGTTTCTAGATTCATGTTTTTTGAGCTGATTTTGCTTAAATTGTTTGTTGCTACTATAGGTCTTGTTTAGATTTTTTAATGGAGGTTGTTTTAGGATGGTTTGGTTGTGTTGGGTTGGTTGTTGATGCTGATGAGTTGTGTTATATCTATTTCAAGATTCATGCTTTTTGAGCTTTTTTTTATGTTTACCTATGTGTTGATATTGCTTAAATTGTATGTTAGTATTTTGGGTTTTTGTGGGGTTTGTTTGGAATTTTGAATGAAGGTTGTTTCAAGATTGGTTACGGCAGATTGGTTGTTGATGCAGATAAGTTGTCCCATATCGTGTCAAGATTCATGCTTTTTTGAGATATATTTTTACCTATGTGCTGATATTGCTTAAATTGTATGTTAGTATATTGGTTTTTGTGGGTTTTGTTTGGATATTTAAATGGAGGTTGTTTTTAAGAATTGATTGGATATGTTGGATTGTTTTTATTATGTAGAATAGTGTTGTTGTATATGTTTGTTACTGCTATATAGATTTTTAAGTTGATGCAGACCAAGTGGTGCTACATTGTTAGCTGCTACTTAGTTTTTGTTGGTTTTATTTGACTTTTTGAAAGGATGTTGTATTTAAAGATGAATGGATATGTTGAATTGGTTGTTGATGTTACATCTGTTTGGTTACTGCTATTGTTTTTGTGGGTATTGTTTAAATTTGCAAAGATCCCTATAGCTTTTTATAAGGCTAAGAAAACCATCAACAAGTTGTATCTGGATTATATCAAGATAGATGCTTGCCTAAATGATTGTATGTTGTACTGGGAGGATGATGTTAATGCAGAATTATACAAGTATTGTCACACTTCTAGATGGAAGCCCGAGAAGGATAGCAATCTTGATCATTCTCCTAGTACAAGTAAGAAACAAAAGAAGAAGCAAAGGAAGAAGTAAAAAAAGCTTACAAAAGTTCGATACTTTCCATTCAAACCAAGATTACACAGATTGTTTATGTGCTCTAAAATTGCAGAGCATATGAGATGACATGCAGAGGATGATAACAAAGATGAAATCTTAAGGCACCCTCGAGATGGTGAAGCATAGAAGAGGGTTGATAAAAATTATCCTGAATTTGTTTCTGATCCTCGAAATGTTCGATTAGGACTAGCTAGTGATGGATTCAATCCTTTTGGATCGATGATTACTAAATTTAACATTTGGCTAGTGGTTTTGTTTCCATACAATCTTCCTCCTTGGTTGTGTATGAAGAAGTCAAATTTTATCCTCTTAATAATCATTCCAGGTCCACGTACAGTAGGGAATAACATAGATGTATATCTACAACCACTTATTAAGGAGTTGAATGAGTTGTGAAGTGAAGGTGTGGATACTTTTGATTCATCAAAGAATGAAATGTTCAAAATGCGAGCAGCACTTATGTGGACAGTTAGAGAATTTCCTGGACTTGATATTTTATCTGGTTGGAACACGCATACTGGTCTTACATATCCTTCTTATAATTTTGATGCAGATCCTTGTCGACTTTGTCATAGTAGAAAATGGTGTTTTATTGGCCACCATCAATTCTTGGAAAGAAATCATAAATTTAGACTGATAAGACATTATTTTGATGGAAATATGAAAGAGAGGGCCCCCTAAAGAAGTTATCTGGGTCAAAAATTTTACAGCAGGTAAAAGATATCAATGTCACATTTGGAAAACAATTAGAGTTGCAGAAAAGAAAAAGGAAAAAGAATGTTAGGGAAGATACAACTCAACAATGAAAAAAGAAAAGCATATTCTTTGATCTTCCATATTGGGAGTTTAATCCGTTGCCCCATAATTTAGATCTGATGCATATTGAAAAGAATGTGTTTGACAATGTTATATACACTTTATTAAATGATAAAGAAAAGTCAAAGGATCATGCTAAGGCTCGAAGAGATCTACAAGATATGGGCATAAGGCATGATCTTTGGGTCGATGAGAATGATGAGTGTAAACTTTCTGTATTTTCTATTCAAAAGAATAAGAAAGTGGCCATCCTCAAGACTTTAAAAAAGATCTCAGTGCCTGATGGTTATTCAAGTAATATATCTCGTCGTATTATTTTGGATCAAAAGAAATTTTTTGGATTAAAAAGCCATGATTGTCACATTCTTATGCAAAATTTGTTACCCATAGCAATTCACAATGTGCTTCTAAAACAAGTTGTTGCAACTTTGGTTGAGTTTTTTTCTTTTTTCAGGAAGCTTTGTTTGAAAAGTTTAAGTCTTGCAGACTTAAACAAGATACAAAATCGAATTGTGGAAACTCTTTGCCATTTAGAGATTTTGTTTCCTCCATCATTTTTTACTGTAATGATTCATCTAATTGTTCATCTATTTGATGAGGTAAAAAAAGGTGGCCCGATACATTATCGCTAGATGTATTCTGTTGAAAGGTAAGATATTCATTATTCAAAATCATTTTAGTTGATTTTGCAGTAGTATTTCAACGTAAATATTTCATATTACACATTAATATTTTTGGGTATAGATTGTTGGGACATTTTAAGTCTCTTGTAGGGAACAAATCACAAGCAGAAGGTTTCATAGCTAAAGTTTACACAGTGGAAGAAGCTCTTACCCTTTATTCTCATTATTTTGAGGAAATTGAGTCAAGGTTAAATCAACCTAAATGTGTAAATGATGAACTAAGACAAAATGAGGCTTCTAAAATATCAAGTATGTTCCCTCAACAACGTAAGCATATTGGAGGCTTCATAATAGAATCACTAACTCATTTGCAGAAAACACAAGCTCACCGATATGTGTTACTTAATTGTGCGGCTGTGAAGCCATTTATTGAGTAAGAAATCTACATTGATTTGATTTGTAAGATATATTTTGAGCAGTTGGATTAAAATTACCAATTATACTATCTTTATAGTGAATTTAGAGATAACATCAAAAGAAGTACAAGAGGCCAAAGAGTTTCAGCAACAGAGGTAGAGAGAAGAGTTAGTAAAGAGTTCCCTGATTGGTTTCCTAAGCGAGTGAGTGAATGATATTATATTTTTTTAATATAAATTTCTTATATCAATTTATAGTTTTTGATATAAGTGTTTTATATATTTAGATTATGAATCCGGATATAGCAGATACTATCTCTAATGAGATGAAGTTCTTAGCACAAGATCCAACCCGAGATGTAAGAAGATTCAGCACTTATAACATTAATGGATTCAAATTTCAAACTTTGTCTAGAGAACATGGATTATAAACTCAAAATAGTGGAGTTTTTCTTGTCTCTAACACTTCTTGTGTCGCATCTAGTGCAGATAGACATGTAACACAAGCAGACCTACCATATTATGGGAAGTTGGAAGATATTATTGAGCTTAATTATTATGGTTAATTTCGGGTTGTTCTTTTTAAATGCCAGTGGGCTGACACTACTCAGAACAGAGAGTTCAAAATAGATGCTTGGAAGTTTAATTGTGTCAACTTTTCCAAATTAATTCATATCGTTGATCGTGTGGATGATGACCCATATATTGAAGCATCACAAGCAAATATGGTCTACTACGTTGATGATGAAAATGATAAAGAATGGAGTGTGGCTGTACATCTAAAACCAAGAGATTTGTTTGACATAAGAGAGGTTGATGAAGAGGAAATATATGAGAATGAGCAATACCAATAACAAAAATTTAAATAATTTTTTTATGTTGGTTCCGAGAATGTCTAAATTGCAATAGAGGAGCATATGACTGAATAGATATATCATTATTTTTTAGTCTCCTTTAGCACTTTGTTTTTCTCGCTTGAATAATGGTTTTTTTTCAAGACTTCCTATTTTTTAGCTAAGAAAGTTATCTTTGTTCTCTATATAATTCTTGATACATTTGTTTTATTTCTCCATTCTTAGTGTTTAATCATGAAAGGATCTTCTGGTATGTTCAAGATTGGAAAGATTGTTTATACTTAGATCTTTGTTTCTTAGGAACATACTTTTACACCCAACTTATGGCTTTTATCTTAAGTTATAAGTAATTTTAAAAAACCCAATCCAAATATCCTTTCATTAACCTATGAAACTTTATACTTGTTAACTATTTTACTACTCATACATTTATAGTCGAATGTCATGAATTCTAAATGCAGTTGGTTAATAAAGTCTTGAGTTCAACTCCTTAATGCTTTAAATGTTATACTAGCTATGATCAGATAATCAGGTGCTCTTTCTATGTTCTTATGCCCTTATGTAGTTTGTTGGTGTTAGATATCAGGGTGTATAGCATTTTTGTGGGAACGATTGAAACTTTATACTTGTTAAGCTGGGTTTTGCTACTGATACATTTATATTTCTACTCTATTGTTTTTATTGCTTTGTCTTATCAATGGCTGTGAAAAGTAGAAAAAAGGTTTTCCATTTAATTGTTGTCACATTGAATGTAGTTATTAAAAGAGTATCTAAAACTGAGAAAATACAGTAATGCTAGCTACTCCATTATGGTTTACATATGACCGGTGAAAGAGTTGTCAACCACTGAAGTTATTAAGTTTGTTTGGCTTCCCTAATTCTTTTTTTTAGAACATAGACGGGTGCTTGCCATGTTTTAAGGAACCTGGGTCCAGCCTCTGCTTGAGATGTGCCTGAATTGTGCACGCAGGTCCTTGACAGCTGAAATTAGTGGCTGGTGCATCCTAAGTGCACTGGACCTATGCCTGGACTGCTTGAGAAGTTCCGGTATAGGTCAAGATAGAATATACCAGGTTCTTTGCATTCAACTTCAGGCCACTTGCGTCCATGGTGCGACTGACCTGTGTCTGGACTACTGCAGCAGTTCTAGCATAGGTCGGGATAGATTATTGCACCAAAAACTAGCCTACCCTACTTTCTATCTGTGCTTGATTTATGACTAGACTACTACATCAAGTCCAGCACAAAATTAAGCAGTGTAGCTACTGCGAATTTATTCCAAAAGAAGGTTATCTGCGTTCCGAATGCTTAGCACCTGTAGCTGGCCTGCTCAAGAAGGTCCAGCGCAGGTCGCTACAATTTAGTGCCTGAATTTTTTGTGTTATATTTAATTGTTTTCATATTGAATGTAGTTAGTAAAAGAGTATCTAAAACCGAGAAGATACAGTAAAATAACTGAGTCAGGTTGATCATAGATGGTTACATTTGCACTTTGAACTCTACTGTTGCTTATAAGTATTTGATTAATGTGTTTTAGTGAAGTCTACTGTAGTTGTGATATAGTGTTACTATTGTGAGGTGTAACTTCCCAGGTGTCATCTTACTAAATACCACATTGTTTACTTTAGATATGCCAAGGTTCAAGCAGATGCAGAAAAAGTAAAAACTAGGTCCGTCGGTATCTACATCTTAAGGTACTGAATCAACACCTTTTTTCTGGACAAAACAAATCTGTCTCTTCCAATTCAGCATGCACCACAACCATCTCGACTAGTTTATTCAGCATTCAATCCAGCTCCTATATATCAGGACACTCCATATCTGGGTCTGACAGTTTTCCCTGAATCACAACCATCTCCAATAGATCACTTGACTTTATATCCATCTCTTGTTGGTTGGGACTCATCACAGCAACAGATCACTTAACTTCATATCCATCTCTTTTTGGTCGGGACTCAGCATATCTATGTCCTATTGGTCGAGACTCATCACAACCATCTCGATCAGTTTACTCTACATCACATCTGGGTCTGACAAATTGGGACTCATCACAATCATCTCAATTGGTTCATTCTTTAGAACATTCGACTCCAACAAATCAGGACTCATCAACCAGCTACAATAGATGAGGCTACACTCCAAAATCGTTCTGGACGTGAATCGAATACACATTGGGTTATAGACGCAATAGGTAAATACTTCAGATTATCAATACATATTCAATAGATCTTTCTAAGCCAATGTAATGTCTCTCATAGCTTCACCAAATCTTTTTTCTTATAATAGATTCAAGAAATAATATCAAGAAAAGCAAAGTGAAAGCTAAGGAAGTACTGAATTAAACAGGTGAAGAACGTATCGTAGTTAAGTTTGATGTTTATGATGAACTATTTGGGGAAGAACATAGCCTACTTTCACACTTTTGTGAAATATTAGCGTATGATTTCTCTTTATTTCCAATCAACTTTGAAAAATGGTCGAGTTTCCCTATGATATACATCAACCACGTCTTCGAACATATTATCAAGGTATACGCTTTAAATTCTGACGAATATACCACTGATTAATTTTTTCTTTGAATTTTATATTTACATGTAGTGGAAAAGCTAACCAATATTTTTATTTTGAAGCCCAAATTTTTCTTTGACACAGCTGAATCAATTGCTCGGTGACATATTTCTTTATCTATTGGAAAAAAATGGGCTGCAAATAAGATTAACATGTGGAATGAAGTTGATGATCCACTTAAAAGTAAGGCTTATATTTTTGATAAGGAGTCGGATGAGATTCCATCGGATCAATGGATTTCTTTTATTAAATACAATTTTAAAGAATCAACAAAGGTATTTATGTATATGAATTTATTTATAGTTATATAATTATTTTTTTCTAATTGAGGTATAAATATATTTTTGTACAAAAATGCGTCAAAGAAATCATGAAAATCGAAAGAAACAGACAATTCCACACACCAATGGCTCCAAAGCCAATGCTACAAGAAGGGTTGAAATAGTGAGTGAATTAACCTTGAATGTAATTATTCCTAACTAGTAAAATATTTTGATTATATTTTTTAATTTATAGATGGCCGAGATTGGACAATGGCCTAGACGAGCACAAATATACATTGCTACTCATAAGAATCAAGATGGAGTATATGTTAATGAAGCAGCAAAAGAAATATGTGTGAGTTATACTTATGTCCCATAGACTCTTATCGAGTAATCAACCACGGTATGCCAAATAAATTTCTATTTTTAATTTATTTTGAAAACAAATTTTCTATATGTAGGAAAAAATTGAGTTAGCTTTTAGCCGAAGTGCCATAGATGAGTCTCAAATTTTTTCAAATGATGCCATTGGTAAGGTGCTAGGGCCAGAGCACTCTGGAAGGGTGAGATGCTTGGGATTAGGAGCTGTTCCTAGTAGAGTTTTTAAACAAGATAGACCTTATTTTTGTGGTACAAGTGCTTCAAGTAGTGGAGGTTATTATTTGTTCTAATGTCGAGATAACTTTTCTCAAATGATGAATTCTAACAATCAGATAATGAGTGCTTTGAAGGCATATATGATAATGAAAGAAGGAACGATACCAGAACAATGTATGAGGCTCTTTGATTCTCCTTCAATGGTTTCTCCCACAGCGGTAAGTAAAGTTCTCTTTAATTTTTTTTCAATTGAATCGGTTGTACTTGGTATGCAAGTTAGTTTTCTGCATTAGCAATTTTTAGAGGGTTCTATTACCAAGATGTTAGTTTCTTAGGATGAAAAATAAAAATGTTCAGTGCAATGTATGAATAATTCACTAAGTTCATCATTGGTGTACTAGGTATGCAAGTTAGGTCTTGATCGTTTGCTAAGTATACATTAAGTTGCCATATTGTTTGCTGATTATAACTTTTTTTAAAAGTACATAGGAGTTTAGTAAGATTAAAAATGACATAAAATGGAATGATGTTAAAGTCATCAGTAAAGAGGGATACAAAGATGTAAAGGTTCTATTTAAGTATATTCATGCACCAGAAATTTGATAATTCCTGTGAAAAACTATATCAACCATTCAGATTCAGCTGCATATTCTGCTAAGGCTACACTGTGTCATTGCTATTTAATTAGAGATTGTTGAGTGTGTACTAGTTTAAAATGTATGATAGAAATATTTGGAACTTGTAAATATGTTACATGTACTTTATGTATGGCTCAGTGTAGGGAGTTGAGGTACCAATATTTATGTGGACAAAGGGGTAATATCTGTTCAATTTGTATTTTCTTCTTGTCTGTCTTTCCTTTCACCACTTTTTTGATGAAGTAAGGATTAATATTAAATGCATCAGTATCACGAAGATCCACAAGTCTTTCCTTTATCTGTTTAAGGCTTGTGTATTATATGTTAGCTCTAATTTATGTGGACGAAAGAAATCTGGGAGATCATTCGCAGATAGTTTTAGGAACTCAATTGCTACGTGAATAATTCATGCACCAAAAATTTGAAAAACTATGTCATTGCTATTCAATTAGAGTAATTGTTGAGTGCGTATGAGTTTAAAATGTGTGCAATTAAGATGACTGTTCTGTCTTGTGCTGCTGTCTCAACTGCTTCTTAAACATGCTTCTCTGACTCTATGTCACTCTATGTCAAGTGCACTGGTGGCCTCATCATGTAAAAGAATAGGCATTGGTCGTATAATTTGCTTATTTTCCTCTGTGCTTCACCTTTCTTTGAGGTGCATATTTGTCAAATATTTATGTATCAAAATCTTGGAATGACATTAAGAAAATATTTATACTTGTGTTATAAGGACTGAAAGTTTATCGATTGATTCTTATACTTTGCATTTTTATGTAGCCAAGTGATGCGGCTAGTGGACCCATTTCACCTATGGATGCAAGAAGATCACGCGATGATAATGATCCTAATGACATTCTTTGTTTTTATTACATTTGTCTTGGATATTTAATTATGATGATGTAATTGTGTTGTTGGACTGAATCTTAGAAATACTGAAGGTTTTGTGTTTAAATTTAATTTTGTACTTTGAAGATACTACTTAATGTTTAAAATCTGGCGTTTGAAGATATTAATGTTTAAAATTTAATTTTGAAGTTTAATATTTAATGTATTTTTGATATGCTTGTCAAGTACAATGTTTAATTACTCTTTTGTATTAATAATATATAAATTGAAGAAATATTGAATTGTAGGTTATGCCTAAAGAACAATTAAATTTGAGCTAAAATTAGAATCTATAATCAGTTATTGAAAATTGATGGACCCTACTAATTTTATAAAAAAAAATTACGGAGGTTTTAACCCCCAGAATTTTTAAATAAAAAATTATTATAATAAAATTAAATTAAAAATAACGGGGGTCGCAACCGCCACAAAATAACTGCCGCAACTTAATTATGGGGGGCGGAAAAAAACCGCCGCAATTCGTTTGTGATAGCTCAAATTATTGGGGTATTGGCAACCCCTGCAATTACATTTTGCGGGCATCAAATTGAAAAATTAACCCCCATAAATTGGCATTTTTTTTGTAGTGACCATACCAAATTACACAACACAGGTAGGGTCCTAGGCCAACGCCCCCAAACAAAATTCATTGTTGACTTATATAAGGTGTGTATATATACATTGTACATACAAATAAGGACTGATACTGCTGCTCCAACTTAATCTTTATATATTCATACCCGCAAAAGTATAAAAGTAGGACCAAGTCCTGTTAGCAATATTTGATCTTAAGAACTCATAAGACATTGTCTCTTGTGTTGGGTTTGCACAACACCAACACCTAGATGGTCCTTGAATACGCCATCTCCTTACATTTTTATCCACTAGGACTTCCCATTTCCACATTCTCCACATGAAAAAGGCTATTTTGAAAGGTAGACCTTTTATCCATATATCTTTGTAGGTCTTATTAATCTCCTCCTTTTGTCTAACATATTACCAGGTTGATTTTACTGTAAAATTGCCTCTTGATTTAAGACTCCTATTCTATCTGAATTGATAGCGTAATCTTATACAAGATATGATGTAACGCCGTGGGATTTTGGTTCTTGAAAATTTTCTAAAATTTTATCCTTACTATCTTGACTACGACTCCCTTGGCGAGTCGTAGGGCGTTATGATAGGTCATAAAGACTACGACTCCCTTAGTATTCTGCTTTGAGTATGAGTGACTCCCAACTAGACATCAAGACTTCTTACGGGTCGTAAGGACCAAGTTTGGACCAAGGCACTGTCTTCATTACAACTTGAGGCTGTGAGTTGTAAAGACTCATGATGAGTCATTATGTCATAATCATAGGGTGTCCAGTGTGTCATCCCAAATTGTTGTTGTTTTGAGTATGAGAAGTGGCTACGAGTCGATGGTATAAATCATAGCCAGACTAGTATGGGGCCTTGGTGGTTCTGTATTGACTATGACTCCTTGTGATAAGACGTAATGAGTCCTATGGGTCGTATAGTGACTCGTAGTTACTAAAGACTAAATTTTAGTTTTTAAATTGGGGGCACTTTGGACAATTTTCTTCTCACCCAATTTAAACCCCACATTCATAAAGTACTTAAGGGGGTTATATTTCATCCTTAACGTACTCCAACACTTCCAAATCTCTCTTAAATTCCCTCAAGTAGCCATGCTTAGAGTCTTCAAGAAGTAGGTCATCCAAGGGCTCAAGGGTTGAATTCCTTCCGCAAAATATGGTATTTTAGGCATGTTAATCTTCCCTCATTGTTAATTTGTAAAAAGCCTATGTTTTAAGGTATTGTTCATGAGATATTAATGCTGGTTTCAAAACAAAGGTTGAGGGTTTTGAATGCTTGCTGTGGAACAATGTTTTCCCATGGTCTACATTTGAGATTATTCATGCTTTAAACATTGTTTTGAACTTATGGGTGCATGGGTATGGTGAATGAACTAGGGAATTGTGATTTTCTCCAAACTTACAACTTCTGAAGTGGTAATGACCCCAACCCCATATTGTAAAATTAGTTTTAGTTATGAGAAATATGGGAATTGAACTATTTTTGATGGCATTATGATTTTGAATTTAACCTTATGGGGTTGTGTGATCCCTCAAGCTAATTCATAATTGAACCAAAAGGGGTGTGTGTGAATTTCCACAAGTGATATAATTTTTTTGGCATGTTACCTTGCAAGTGTAGTTGGTATGATGATACCAACAATGTATGCCTTAATGTGAATGGCTCAATGAATGGGATTGTGTGATAAATGTTTTTAATTAGGCTTTAATAAGGGTTGTGTACCAGAGTCATAAAAGTGGAGGTTCAAGAGACCAATACTGTAACCCGCTATTGCCGACGTGGGAATCTATATGACCGGGTGGTTTGAGTCCCCCTTATTATTATTTTTATTATTATATAATAAGGTGGTGCAAGTCCCCCTTAATATATTACATGATTTGGTGCTTCTGCCACCTTGATATGCAGGGAGGTTCGAGTACACCAAAGTGCATATGTACACTCTCTGGTTCGTATGGCCATACAAACTGAGGCCCTACTAGCTAGGGGAGAGATGGGTCCATATTGCCCTTGGGTGACTTTGTATATTAGGATGGTTGAGCTACACAATCTAGGCTAAAGTTTTAAAGTGCATGTTAAGCCTTGTTCCCTATCCCGACATGTGATATATATGTATATGCATTTGATTATGTGCATTGGTTTTGAATGACTTTGAACTGTTAATCATGGCATTATGTTATCCTTATCCCTGAGTATCATGCTAGTGTTCACCTCACTAACCGTCTTCGAACGCTGTATCCCCATGTGATGTAGGCATCAGAGATACTTCGACTTTTCCTATGCAGAGTTAGGTTGGACGACTCTGTTTGTTGGTTTGTTATGTTGAGGTGCGTGGTGAGCTTCTATTCCCCATAAGGTTTAGGCATTTCACTAGCTTTCATTTGTAGATTTGAGTTGATACTTACTTTAATTATCATTAACATTATCATTTTTATTCTTGTTGTCATTTATTGGAGTCGAGGACATGTCCTGACTAAGACTGATTTTTTGATCTTGTGTTAGAAGGTTTTTTTAGATTACTATGGATATTGGGTGATGTTAATCGGTTGTTTGGCCGATCACCGGTCATCGGTTATAGGCATGTTTTAAATTTTCTTAAGCTTTTTGCATGTTGTTTTATTATATTTCTAGAATTTATCCAATATTAGGGGATATTGTGTTTGGTTTAGTTAGGTGTAGGTGGTGATCTACAGTCCACGTGGGACTTGAGATACCCGTCATATCCAGGCCTTGGTTTGGATTGTTACAAAGATGGTATCAGAGCCTAGGTTTGGTGCCATTGGGAGTCCAACAAAGCCGTGTCAAGTAGAGTCTCATTTATGGGTGTGTAGCACGCCACACTTATAAGGGAGAGGATATGAGGCATTTAGGAATGTTTTCCTTTCTTGTTCTCTATTTCGAGCTATAGAGTCTAAGGTCTTAAATCTCTTCTAATTCCTATGTGCTTGTTTTTCAGATCATGCCTCCTAGAGGATCTAATTCTCGCAACAACCTTTTTATCCCGTTTGAGGATAATATGGAAAGAGCTCATCCTATCAGGAGTTTAGACCCGATCGAGGGTCACTGCTTCTAATTGCCCTAAGGGAGCTCCACCAGTTCCCCCTATCCCTCCTCAGGCATCTCGAGATGATATTTTTAATGTTGAGTTTCGCCCATTGTTTCTTTTGCTTTCCTAGTTAGTGGTCTCCCAGACTGAGCGGGTATCTTATATTTCTCCATCCTCTGAGGCCACTATAGTTGGTCAATTTATGAGGTTGAGTCCTCCTACTTTCACTGGTTCTAGAGTAGAGGAAGATCCTCAAAATTTCATTGATGGAATAGAAAATATCTTTTGTTTAATGCATGCTACTGATATGGAGGGTGTAGATTTTGTTGTTTATCAATTGAATTGTAATGTTTGAGAATACCCCCTAAATGTCACACGATGCTTGAGACTACGAACATTCCCAAACTAACCTATGATATTTTATTGGCTCTGAACTTAAAGGAAGGTAGACTGAGATATACACAACAACCAAAAGGAACAAAGTTTAAAATCTCCATCTTTAAAATCTTACAACTTAGAAATATTAATAAAATCTTTTTAACTGAAATAAACATTGTCTTACAAGCCTCTAATCTTATAACTGAAAAAGTCAATGGGACAAATCCCAGCTGACCTATTAATGAAATAAAATAACTAAGCAATATCTATAAAGTATGAAACTCCAATAGACTTGGTCCTTAAACTATGAGGACTCACCAGATATCCAGATATTGGAGATGATGCCCACAATTAATCTTGTTGCAGGGAACGAGCACAAGAACGTACAGTATAAGATAATATATCACATAGACATATATGTGGGTCAGTACTTCGGGAATGTACCGATTATATAAGGGTGAATGAATAAGTAAGATAGAACTGAATAAACTTTCAAGTTATGCATGCTAAGTGTAAAAGGACTCGCCTTGGACATAAATAAAATTGAAATTTGATAGATCAAAAAACATAATATATAAGCTTAGTAAGCCATTATACTTAGTTTTCTAAAATTTTCACTTTTTTTATTTCTTGTGGTAGATTCTTATAACCGACATAAACCATGTGAGCTATCATAGAGTCCAACGTCTTACCCACATTAGGGAGAGCTATCCTACCCTTGCCATAGGAATAGAACCTTAACTTAAGTGATCACTAAACTTCATCAATATTGGGAAAATAAGACACTCTTTGGTGAGATCTCTTAAACCTACGATGGCTCGTAGTTTCTAGAAATTAGTATATGCTCATCCACATTCCCTCTTAGTGCTAAATACTACAACCATATATAAATATATATGCTCATACTTTGTAAATCCACCTTAAAATAGCATAAGGGTTTGTAATTAGGAACAAACTATGCATCTCTTGCTTAAATCATACCCAATAGGTGAAGTTGTGGATTTAAAATCTTAACTAAGATCATAAGATCAAAAATTTGTACTTTAATCAAGTTGCAATGCGTGCAAATTGAACTTTTTAAGCTTATACTTCTTGTGACTCAATAACTTGTACTTAAGTCTTGAAATTCATGCATTCTTTCATAGAAATTCATAGCAAAATATTATGCTCAATACTCAATTTAGAATCTTTCATCAATTCATAAAAATCCAAGTTAAAGTAATGAAAATCATAACATAAAAGCAATCGTGCAAGTCAAAACATGAATACAGGAAAGCTCTTATGCACTTTAAACTTTAAATCACATGATAAATTCATAACTTCAAAAATATGAGAATTTTGGGTATGGACCCTAATTAAAATCATATAAATTCACCTTCAAAAATCAATTTTTCAAGCACAAGGATGAAAGATTATCCTTGCTCAAACCCCACATACCTGGATTACTTGACTTTTTTGAAGGGAACTTAGACTTGGGGACTCGAGAGATGATTTTGAGAAATTAAACTTAGCCTTGTTGTTCTTAAGAGTGGGAGAAGGAAGAACATCGTTAAGTGATTGAGAATAGGAAAAAATACGACCTCTTTTATGTTTTAAGTCATGGGTTGTGATTTTAAAGAGCAAAAAAGATCAAAAGACCTCTAACTGAACATATAAAAACTTGACTGTCAGTCATCACGGGTCACCTCATGACTCATGATATTTGGATATCAGTCGTCCTTGTGACTCATAGTCTTGGCCAAAAAAAGAGGGTACACATTGGTCTAGTTATGAGTCGTACCTAACGACTTATAGTCAGACATTACGACTCGTGAACACCAACTGTAATTTGAGCAAAAACTTAGGGGTACTTCATTGCTTACACTATGATTCTCACTATATGATTTGTATAGACTAATAACGACTCGTAAAGTTGAGTTATTATGTGAATAAAAACATTTGGCTTCCCCACTGGGTTGACTATGTCTGGACCATACAATTCGTATAGTCTCACTACACTCTTATGGTTGAGTCATAACCAAAATAGAACCTCAACCACCCTACACTGTCTTGACTATGATTATATTTTACGACTCGTAAGGAGTCTTCACTACTTATTGAGTGAGTCGTAGGTTCTATAGTGAACTTAAAGACACAGGGTATTACATAAATAATATAGTGTATCAGTGGTATGAGGAGTGAACCAGTATAGGAGAGATGATGTTGATTCTTCTTTATGGGAAAACTTTTCTAGTGATTCTTGACCTCTTCTTTCCTTGGGAGTTGAGGGAGGCAAAGACCGAGGAATTCGTGAATTTAAAGTAAGTCAGTATGACAGTAAAGGGTATGCCTTGAAGTTTCATCAACTATCGTGTTATGCTTCTGAATTAGCATCTAACATGAGGGCTAGAATGAGGATGTTTGCCTCGGGGTTATCCCGTGAGTTAATCATATAGAGAAAGGTTTTCTTATTAAACAAGGATATGGATATCTCTAGACTTATGGTGTATATGCAACAAGTAGAAGAAGAAAAGAAGAGCAAGCAGATATGAGTGAAAGGCAGAGTAAGAAGTTTCACTTTTCGAATCAGGGTAAAGGTCAGCAGCAAAATGGTAGATACATTGGAAAATGGTTTAAGAAGAAGTGGGACAATTTTAGTTCCTACTCTACGGATAGTGCTCCTTATCTGAAGCCATTGAGTGATTGCCATTCTCAGTATAATAGTGAGTTTAGAGCACCAGGAGCCCAACCTCAGGCTAGTGGAGCTTTGTCATCTCCATCATAACCTTCATATAGATTCTATGGTCAAGTGCATCGTGGTGTTTGTGAAGAAGGGAGGAACAAGTGCTTTAAATGTGGTCAGATTGGTCAGATGTAGAGGGATTATCCTTTTAAGGTTGCTTCTAGGGTGAATAATATTCTTGTTGCTACTTCATCCACTCCTGCACCAATGGATGCTACTTCTGCTTCTGGCTCCGGCCCTGGTCAGAATCATCTATATGCTCATGCCACCCACCTAGATTCTGAGGCATCTTCCAATATTGTTACTGGTATTCTTAAACACTTCTCTTGTGATGTATATTGTATGCTTGATCTAGGGTTTACCCTCTCTTATCTGACCCCTCATGTGTCTATCTATTTTGGTTTTGATCCTGAGTGTATTTCAGATATCTTTTCAGTGTCCACCCAAGTGGGTGACTCTATTATAGCTCGAAGGGTCTATAGAGGTTGTGTGATTTCGGTCCATGGTAGGGATACCTTGGTGGATCTAATAGAGTTGGATATGTTAGACTTTGATATTAATTTGGGGATAGATTGGTTGTATTCGAGCTATACATCTCTTGATTATTAGACCCAAAGGGGTTAGTTTCTATTTCCCAAATAAGCTGGTAATTAAATGGGAAGGTAGTTCCCTAGTATCTAAGGGAAGGTTTATTTCACATCTTACAACCCAAAAGTTGGTTTCTAAAGGGCGCCTCTATCAGTTAGTGTATGTTCAGCATTATAGATCCGAAAGTCAATCTTCGCAAACTCTCCCTATGGTCTTAGTATTTCCTGAGGTATTTCCTGATGATCTTCCTAGTGTACCTTCCAATAGGGAAATTGATTTTGGAATTGATCTTTTTCTGGACTCTTATCCTATCTTCATCCCTCCTTATAGGATGTCTCAGAATGAGTTAAAGAAACTCAAGGAGTAGTTGAAAGATCTTCTAGATAAGGGTTTTATCCATGCTAGTGTGTCTCCATGTGGTGCTCCCGTGCTCTTCATGTGTAAGAAGTATGGTTATCTTTGAATGTATATTGATCCACCAATTCAATAAAGTAACGGTGAAGAATAAGTATCCTCTTTCGAGGATTGATGATCTGTTCGATCAACTTCAGGATGCTAAGTTCTTTTCCAAGATTGATCTTTGGTTTGCGTACCATCAGTTGAAGATTAGGGAGTCGAATATCCCTAAGAATGCTTTTTGAACTTAGTATGGTCATTTTGAGTTTTTGGTGATATTATTTGGTTTGACCAATGCCCCGACAGTGTTTATGGACCTTATGAATCAGGTTTATCATAATTTTTTAAACTTGTTTATCGTTTTCTTTAGTGATGATATTTTGGTGTATTCCAAGAGTCAAGAAGATCAGGTCGATCACCTCTGCCTTGTAATACGTCCCTAGTGGGATTGGACTATGTGTCGATGCAGCATGATAAAGTGGTTGCTTATGCTTCTAGAAAGTTGAAAGTTTATAAGAAGAATTTTCCAACTCATGATTTAGAACTATTAGCTGTGGTGTTTAACCATAAGAGCCTACAATACATGTTCACCCAGAAAGAATTGAATCTTAGGAAAAGAAAATGGCTTAAGTTGCTCAAGGACTATGAAATGTGTCTTCTCTATCATCTAGGTAAGACTAACGTGGTTGCTGATGCTCTTAACAAGTTGTCAATGGGAAGCTTGTCTCATATGGATGAAGGGAAGTGGGATTTAGTGAAGGATATTCACCGTTCATTTCTTAGATTTCAAGAATGGTGGTATAATTTTTCAAGAGATGGAAAGGTCAGCTCTTGGTGCTGAAGTAAAGGAGAAATAAGTGTTAGATCCTATTCTGATGTAAATAAAGAATGATATAGGCAGGCAAAGAGTGATGGTTTTTGAGATTGGTGGTAATGGTATCTTCAGGTACCAAGGTAGATTATGTGTTCTTGATGTTGATGGGCTGGGAGGAAGAATTTTGTCCAAAGCTCACATTTCGCGTTATACTATACATCCTGGTTTGATGAAAATGTATCATGATCTTAAGGAAATTTATTGATGGAATAATATGAAGAAGGATGTGGCTAATTTTTTAGCTAAGTACATGGTATGTCAGCAAGTGATGGTGGAGCACGTGAGTCCCAATCGGTTAACTCAAGAGATTAAATTGACGGTGTGGAAATAAGAGATAATTAACATGAATTTTGTTACCTATCTTCCACAGTCTTGCCAGCAATTTTATTCAATTTATATCATCATAGATAGGATGAGTAAGTCATCTCACTTCTTTCTAGTAAGGACTAATTTCTCTTTTGAGGATTATGCCAAGTTATTCATTAAGGAGATTACGAAGTTGCATGGTACTTCATTCTCCATCATATCTGATCGGGGTAATGAGTTCTTATCTCACTTTTAGTGGTCGTTCTAATGAGGTTTGGGGACTAAGGTATCCCTTAGTACTGATTTTCACCCGTAGACGGATGGACAAGCGTAAAGGATAATTCAAGTCTTTGAAAATATATTTCAGGCTTGTATAGTTGATTTTGGTGGTAGTTGGGTTGACCACTTGACTCTCATAGAATTTGCCTACAACAATAGTTATTACTCTAACATTGGTATGTCTCCATTTGAGGCCTTATATAGTAGAAAGTGTAGATTTCCTATTAGGTGGTTTGAGGTTGGTGAAAATAGGTTGTTTAGTCCTGATTTGGTTCATCTAGCCATGGAGAAGGTAAAGGTGATTTGAGATAGAGTTAAGGCTGCCGAAAGTTGCTAAAAGTCCTATGCAGATGTAAGGTGAAGAGAGTTGGAGTTTAGTGTTGGTGATTGGGTGTTCTTAAAGGTATCTCCCATGAAAAGAGTGATGTAGTTTTATAAGAAGGGGAAGCTCAGTTCCCGTTGTATAGGTCTATACTTTGTTTTAAAGAGGATTGGTTATGTCACTTATGAATTGGAGTTGTATTCTAGTTTGAGCTCCATTCATTCAATGTTTCATATTTCAATGTTGAGAAAGTGCGTGGGTGATCCTTTGATGGTTGTTCCTATCTAGGAGGTAGGTATTTTGGATTCCTTATCTTACCAGGAGATCCTGATTGAGATTTTGGATCGATAAATCTATTGGATGCGGACAAAGGATGTGGCTTTGGTAAAGGTTCTTTGGAGAAACCAAAAGGTTAAGAATACTACTTGGGATGCTGACAAAGACATGAAGTCCAAGTATCCAGTCTTGTTTCTTATTCCATATAATCGTGCTTGAGGTATATGTATTCCTTAACATCTTTGTTTTCTGACTTTGTTAAAGGAAATGGTGATTTTCTTGGCATCTTTGTTTTATCACTTTCTTAAAGGTAAGAGTAGTGGTATTTGGAGTCAAATTATGGTAATAAATGCCTTGTCTTGTCATTCGAGAATGAATGATCCTGTGGGGAGGGGGGGAGTATGCAACACCCTAGGTTTTTGGTCCTTGAAAATTTTCTAAAATTTTATCCTTACTGTCTTGACAATGACTCCCCTGACGAGTCATAAGGAGTCATGACGGGGCATAGGGACTTGATCGTAACTTAATCAGAACAAGTGGCTTAGTATTCTTCTTTGAGTACGAGTAGCTCTCAACCAGATGTCAACACTTCTTACAGGTCGTAAGGACCAATTTGTAAGGTGTCCAATAAGTAAGGCCCAAGGAACTGTCCTTATTAAGACTTAAGGCTACGAGTCCTAAAGACTCATGATGAATCGTTATGTCCCAATCATAGGGTGTCTAGTGTTTCATCCCAATTTATTGTTGTTTTGAGTACGAAAAGTGGTTACGAGTCATGAAGTGTGGCTATGAGTCAGTGGTATAAATTGTAGACAAAACAGTATGGGGCCTTAGTGGTTCTGTCTTGACTACGACTCCTTTTGATGAGTCATAATGAGTCTTTACGGGTCGTATAGTAACTCGTAGTCACTAACGCCCAAATTTTAGTTTTTAATTTGAGGGCACTTTGGACAATTCCCTTCTCACCCAATTGAAACCCCATGTTCATAAAGCACTCGTGAGGGTTATATTTCATCCTTAACTTACTCAAATACTTCTAAAGCTCTCTTAAATTCTCTCAAGCAGCCATGCTTAAGGTTTCCTATAAGTAGGTCATTTAAGGGCTCAAGGGTTGAATTCCTTCCGTAAAATATGGTATTTCAGGCATATTGCTCTCCCCTTATTGTTAATTTGTTAAAAACATAGGTTTTAAAGTCTCGTTAATGACTTATTTATTTTGGGTTTGAAACAAAGTTTGAGGTTTTTAAATGCTTCCCGTGGAACAGTGTTTTCCTAAGGTCTACATATGATTATTCATGCTTTAAATGTGGTTTTGAACTTATGGGTGCATGGATATGGTGAATGAACTAGGGAATTATGATTTTCTCTAGATTTGTGAATATTGAAGTGGTTATGACCCCAACCCCATATTGTGAAATTGGTTTTGTTATGAGAAATGTGGGAATTGAAATATTCTAAACTATTGCATTATTATTTTGAATTGAACCTTATAGGGTTGTGTGATTCCCCAAGCTAATGCATAATTGAACCACAAGGGGGGAGTGTGAATTTTCCCAAGTGATGTAATTGTTTTGGCATGTTGTTACCTTACAAGTGTAGTTAGTATAACGATACCCACAATGTATGCCTTAATGTGAAAAATGGTTCAATGAATGAGATTGTGTGATAAATGATTTTGATTGGGCTTTAATGAGGTCTGTGTAGCTAAGTCATGAAAGTGGAGGTCTGAGAGACTACTACTGGAAATCGAGGTTTTTTATGCAGGGGTCTATATGACCAGGTAGTTTGAGTCCCCCATAAAATTATTATCATATGATTGGGAGGTTCGAGTCTCCCATAATATATTACATGATTTGGTGCTCGTGTTACCTTGATATGTAGGGAGGTTCGAGTCCCCTATAGTGCATATGTACATTCTTTGGTTCATGCGGCCACACGCACCGAGGCCCTATAATCCAGGGGAGGCTGGCCCATATAACCCTGGGTGCCTTTATATTTTTGGATGGTTGAGCTACACAATCCAGGCTAAAGTTTTAAAGTACATGTTAAGCCTTATTTCCTATCCCGACATCTGATATATATATACATACATATATATGTATATATAGATGTATATGCATTTGATTATGTGCATTGGTTTTGAATGATTTTGAACTGTTAATCATGACATTATGTTATCCTTAACCCTGAGTATCATGCTAGTGTTCAGCCTACTAATCGTCTACAGATACTGTACTCCCATGCGATGAAAGCACCGGAGCCACTTCTACTGTTCCTACGTAGAGTTAGATTAGTCGACTCGGCTTAGGCATTTCACCAGCCTTAGGCATTTCACTCAGCTTAGGCATTTCAGCCTTAGTGTTGAGCTTCCATTCCCCAAAAGGATTAGGCATCTCACCACCTTTTATGCATAGATTTGAGTTGACAGTTTCTTTCATTATCATTAATATTATCATTTTTATTCTCATTGTTATTTGTCAGAGTCGAGGACAAGTCCCAACTAAGAGTGGTTTTTGGATCTTGTGTTAGAAGGCTTTGTTGGATTAGTATGGATATTGGGTGATGTTGGTCAATTGTTTGGCCGGTCACCGTGATGTGTCATGGAAACACGACACTTTTGATGCTTAAAACCGCGAATGTATGCATGAACTTAGGTTATTTCGTTATATATGATGCATTTTTATGTATTTTCCAGGTAACACATGTCTACAGTAGTGTTGGAATTAAAAAGGAAGAAAAATACCTGGAAAAGACCAATTCTAATTAAGGTACGAGTCAACTCTCAAGTCGTAAACACTCGATACGACTCGTATACTAAATCGTATACACAACAGAATGATAAGCCAATCTGAAAAAGTTAAGTAAAGGAAAGATACGAATCAAGTATCTAAGTCGCAAGCTAGGATACGAGTCGTACAGAGAAGGCATATACATAATAGAATACGAATCAAGTATCTAAGTCGCAAGCTAGGATACGAGTCGTACAGAGAAGGAATATACATAATAGAGCCTGAGCTACCATCCAAAAGTTGAAGTCTTAGAAGTATAAGAGTTGGAATTCCGAGTACGACTCGTATAGGGAATTCGTACACAAACTAGTGTCCAGAGCTAGGAAAAATAGAAGTCCCAGGAGAATATGAGTGAAGGAAAAGCATTGTATACGCATGTACACCTCATATGAAGAAGTCGTATGCTGAAATAAAGTTGAAGCCTTGGGAGACTAGGCACTGGAATGGATACGAGAAGCACTGGTACGACTCGTATGATGCCGGCACGAGTTAAAGACCGAGTTGTACCGAGTACCAACATAACTTTACCTTTCCCATTTTTGTAAGGATTTCTATGTTATTTTGAGATACTATAAATATCCTAGGGTTTATCTTTTATTAGATTACGCACTATTATACTTTCTTACGTTTTATTACAATACTTTACATACTTTTACAATTATTCTTGCGATTTTGGGTTTTTTTTCAATTCAAGACTTTGGAGTTAATTCATCTTATTCTTGTGCAACTAATTATATATGTTCATTGATAATAATGGTTTCTTTCACAGACATCATCTAATCTCCTTGACTAAGGGTGTGGGAACCCTGGCGGATTAGCTATGTAAAGAAAGTGTGTCATTCATTTGTTCTTAGGTTTATACATGTAATATTCTTTAAAATAATTAAAATCAAGCAGCTGCAGGAGCTTGAGATAGCCTGTATTCGCATCCATCCTTAATAAGGAGTTTGTGATTAGGAAAAGAAGATTAAGATAGTAATTTGGTATTTGTACCTCCACCTTTTAGTCCCCGTGTTTCATCTAATCACTTGATCCTAACCAGTGATAGTGAACTGAGATCGAAGCAAGGACCAACGAGGCGACGCCCTGAGACATAATAAGTTTAAGGTGAGATTTATCTTTGCACCTAATAAGCGGCTGATAATACCTATCTTGTAGACTTTGCATGCAGAACAACAAATTTGTTGAGTTGATCACGAGAAATTTATGGAGTTGAGAAGCCAAGGGGTACACAAGCCTAGTGTTCCTCTACTATTGTCTACAACTCAAAGCACTCAAGATTCAGTTACTACTTGTGATTGATATTAAAATCCTCCCATTTACTTTCCTGTACTACTCGTGGATTACATCAAGTCAAGTAACTGTTCACATTTTTTCTGTGTGATCGACCCCAACCTAGCTGGGTTATTATATTTGCAATCGACCGTGACATACTTCTATTTGGAGTGTAGTTTTGAGCGACATCAAATTTTGGCGCCGTTGCCGGGAAAAATGGTTTAAATAGTGAATTGAATTAGTGAAGTTCATGGTTTTTTATTTTCTCTTTTAAGTTAGCATACGCCAATGTATGCCAAGTACGAGTAGTACAGACAATCCCTTACTCCCATTCGATCTAGATCCAGAGAGAATCCTTCAACACTAAGAAGGATGCAGGACAAGTTCATGACGGGGTTAAAGATCCCTTACCTCTGGATCCAAATATTGAACTCCCACGTGATCCACTAGACGTATAAAATATTGCAGATATATAGATACAACAATTGTTAGAGCGAGAAAGAAGAGAAGCCGTAGAGGACAGACTTACTGCAGATGATGAGTTAGCTCAGTAAGGTGGACAAGTTAGGCCTAGACAAATATATGATCGTTAAGTTCAAAGAGGCAGAGCGCCATTGATTCTTGTATATCAATACTCAGATCCATATGATAAGGATGAAGAAGATATGGGTTACGTTGAGATAAATGAGACATGAACCATTGTTCCTCCTACTTTAGCCCCTAATGTGAAGTTTGATATTACTAGTGCTATGATCTAATTATTGAATCTGAAGGGTGTATTTTTGGGTACAACCAAGGATGATACAAGGATGCATCTTCCAAATTATCTTGGGATTTGAATATCGTATACTATTCTTGGGGTTGATAAAAAAAATTGAGATTGAGATTGTTCCCATTTTCTTTGACAGGTGAAGCATCACTTTGGTTAGGGGAACTTTTGAGAGGATCTATCACTACTTAGCACGATTTGAAGAAATAGTTTTTGAGCAGATTTTTCCCTTCTGCACAGATGCTACACTTGAAGGATGGAATTTATAATTTCAGCCAGTTACCTGTAGAATCTGTGTATGAGGTGTGGTTTAGATTCAAGAAAAACCTAGGTATGGTTCAAATCACAGAACTAGAGGGTCTAATCTTTGAGAAATATTCTATAGATCGCTGATTGACAGTTCAAGAGAAATGGTAGATCTATTTCTAAAGGAGCATTTATACATCTCTAGTGGGATACTACAGAGCAGATACTAGGTGACATTGCGGTGACCATTAAAGGATGGCATACTTAAGATTTAGAATATGGTGGTGGTACATATGCTATTGGAGAAGCAAATACTTACGGAGCAGTTCATGATATGGGAGCACAAGAAGTTGCACTATTTCATATACATATTTGGTTGTTTACAAAATAATTTAGGATAATGGGTGATGAAAAGGTGAATACAGTTGTGATACAGGGTTCTACTTCTAGACCATTCGAGATTCAATCTAAAGAAGAGGTAAAGTATCTTGATTGTATATTGGTAGATTTCCATGCCCAAGGGAAAGAGAATCAACGTTAGAAATATTATAATGACAGATATCAAGATAGGAGTAAAGAGAAATGGTGATTGGCGGCGTAAAGAAGACTATAAGAAGGAAAGTGACAAGTATATTCTATCAGGTAGTAGATATGTAGAGTCCTGAATGGAGGCACTTTTGTCTAAGCTGGTCAAAGGGCAAGAAACTCAAGAGACCTTTCTGAAGGATATCATAGAAGATTTGTCAGGTTTAAACCAGAAAGTTGAGTCTTTTCTGCAACAATCAAGAAATTGGAGAAACATTTTGGTCGGATGTCAGGCATAGTAAATTAGAGATAGCCTAACACTCTTTCAAGCAATACAGTGGTAAATCTCAAAAATGATTTTCACTGCCATACTATTACCACTCGAAGTGGTAAAGTCACTATAGACCCACCTGCTCCCAGTGTTGATGAGTAGAAGAATAATGATGAGCCTATTGAAGTAAAGAGTAGTTGCAAGCAGGATGCAGGAGAAAAGAAGGTTGCAAAGCCTATATTGAAACCCATTCAAAAAACCCTTCCCTCTTATCCAAAAAGGCTGAAAAATAAACAAGAAGATGGTAAGTATCATAAGTTTTTATCCATGCTAAAAGAACTGTCAGTCAACATACCACTTGTAGAGGCATTGGAGAAAATACCTGGATATACAACCTTATGAAGGATTTGATCACTAAGAATAGAGAAGTTAGTTATGAGCCTGATGATAATCTTAATCATTATAGTTCTATAGCTACCAGATCATTGGTGGAGAAGAAAGGGGATCCTGATGCTTTCACTATAACTTGCACCATTGGATATTTTACCTTTGCTCGTGCTTTATGTGATTTGGGTGATAGTATCAACCTTATTCCATTTGTAGTGTTTAAACAATTAGGATTGGGAGTTCCAAAATATACCACCATGAGACTAGTTGTGACAGACAGGATAGTGAAAAAGCTAATGGGTATCTTATATGATGTATTGGTGAAGGTGACTTCTTTCATTTTTCCTACTGAGTTTTTGATCTTAGATTGTGAAGTGGACTTCTAAGTCCCAATTATTTTGTAAATATGATTTTTGGCTACAGGAAGAATGTTGATTGATTTGGAGATGGGGCATCTGATGCTTAAATTGAATGATGAACATATGATAGTCAATGTCTACAAATCCATGAGGAAACCTGATGAATTAAGAATGATATTTGTGATTGATGTACATGATGAGGAGGCAGATTAATTCCATGATGTTGATGGAGTTACTTTTTAGGATGATGATTTTGATGTGGTTGTATCTATTGAAGAGAGACTAGGTATTGAAGCACTATCAACTATGATCATAAATTTTGACTCTGATGGTATTAAGGAGTATGATGAGCTAGAAAGTGTACTACGTAGAAAGGGTTCGTATGATTTTTCACCAAATAATGTTAATTTAGATCTAAAGAGTAGAACTACTCCACCTTCCATTGAAGAGCCACCAGTGTTAGAGTTGAAGGCCTTCCTATCTCACTTGTGATAAGCATTTCTGGGGGCTAACAAAACTTTGTCGATTATTATTATAACTAATCTAAGACAATCAAAAGTAGAATCATTATTATCAGTAATACAGAGACTCAAGCGAGCCATTGCATAGTCCATTGGAGATATTATGGGTATTTTGCCTGGTTTGTGTACTCATAAAATACAACTTGAATCAGATTATATTCCATCTATTGAACATCATCATCAACTCAATCCTCCTATGCAGTAGGTAGTGAAGAAGGAAATAATCAATTTGTTGGATGCTGGTGTACTATATCCCATTATTGATATCAAGTGGGTCAATCCGGTAAAATGCATTTTGAAAAAAGGCAAAATTACTGTTGTGCCTATCAAAAAGAATGAGTTAGTGCTTATGAGACCAGTCACTTGCTGGAGAGTGTGTATGGATTACAAAAAATTGAATACATGGACTCAGAATGATCATTTTACTGTGCCCTTCATGGATCAGATGTTACACACGTTAGCAAGCAGAGGATGGTACTATTTTCTTAATGGGTACTTAGGCTACAACCAGATCACTATAGCACCTGAGGACCAAGAGAAGATGAATTTTACCTATCCTTATGGAACTTTTTCTTTCAAACGTATGCCATTTGGGCTATGCAACACTCCAGCCACATTTCATAGATGTATGATCTCAATTATCTCTGATATGGTAGAAGACAGCATCGAAGTGTTCATGGATAATTTTTTGGTCGTTGGTAATTCTTTTGAAGACTGCCTAAAGCACTTGGCAAATTCTCTCCAAAGGTGTGGAGAATGTAACTTGGTACTTAATTGAGAAAAGTGGCATTTTATTGTCAAAAAAGGAATTGTGCTTAGGCACAAGATTTCAAAGAGGGGCATAGAGTTTGATCAAGCAAAGATTTAGGTGATTGAGAAATTACCCTACCCAATTTCTGTGAAGGGAATTCGAAGCTTCTTAGGACATGCAGGTTTTTATAGATGATTTATCAAGGATTTTTCAATAATATCTAGTCCTCTTTGCAAGCTTCCTGAGAAGTAGGTAAAATTTAATTTCGATAAAGCGTGTAAGAAGGATTTTGAAAGCCTAAAAGAGAATTTTGTAACTGCTCCAATCATTGTGTCTCCTAATTTTTCTTTACCATTCGAGACTATGTATGACTTTAGTGGATTAGCCTTACTAGGCAAATAGAAAGAAAAGATCCTGCATCCTACCTACTATGATAGTAAGGCATTAAATCCCGCTTAAAAAACTATACTGTGACGCAGCAAAAGCTAATGGCAGTGGTTTTTTCCTTCAAAAAGTTTAGATCTTACTTGATTGGGACATATGTGATTGTGCACACTGATTATGCAGCATTGAGGTACCTCATGGCTAAAAAGGATGAAAACCTCTGCTTATTAGGTGGGTTCTCTTGTTGCAAGAAATTGACTTTGATGTAAAGGACAAAAAAGGTACAGAAAATCAAGTTGCAGATTACTTAACTAAACTGGAGAAGGAAGCTATACAAAAGGTCGCAAATGGATTGGAGATTGATGACAGTTTTCTAGACGAGCAGATATTAGCAGCTTCCAGGGATCTAATTCCATGGTTTCCAAATAATGCAAATTGCTTAGTTAGTATCTAGTTCCAGAAGATCTTTCCTATCAGCAAAGAAAAAAATCCATGCTTGAGGTAAAGAAATTTTTTTGGGATGAACCTTATTTATTCAGGATTTGTGCAGATGGAATCATTTGTAGGTATATACTTGAGGTAGAGATGATAAGCATACTCAAGGCTTATCACTCCTCACCAGTTGGGGGTCTATATAGAGGGGCCCACATAGCTTATAAGATCCTGCAATATGGCTATTATTGGTCAACAATCTACAAGAATGCTCATGGCTATGCTTCTATTTGTGACCAATGTCGACAAGGTACTATTTCTAGAAGACATAAACTTTCTATGACTCCTGTGATGTAATTTAAATTGTTCAATCTGTAGGGCATAGATTTTATTGGACTATTTGTGAGTTTGTGTGGAATGATGTATATACTTGTGGCAGTAGATTATGTTTTGAAGTGGGTGGAAGCAATTGCACTTTCTAACAATGAAGCATGTAGTGTCAATACACTCTTTAAGAAAGAACATCTTTTCTTGATTTGACATTCTACGAGCTATTATTAGTGATAGAGGGTCATATTTTTGCAATTATCTATTCGAAAGTCTGCTTGAAAAATATGGAGTGAAACACAAGGAGGAAATACCTTATCATCCATAGACTAGTAGACAATTTGAGGTGTCTAATAAAGAAATCAAGTTCATCTTGGAGAAGATTGTGAATTCCAATAAGATTGATTGGGCATGAAAGTTAGATAATGTATTATGGGCTTACCATAAAGCTTGTAAAATCTCCATAGGTGCTTCAGCTTATCAGCTAGTGTATGTCCATGGAACTTGAGCATAAGGCAATATAGGCATTGAAGAAGCTGAATTTAGAGTCGAATGATGTAATCAAGAAAAGATTGAATAATATCAATGAGTTGGATGAATTCTGGCTTCGGTCATATCAAAGTTCAATACTTTACAAAGAAAAGATGAAGCTACATCACGACCGCAAGATTGAGAAGATAGTATTTTCCAAGGGCAATCGGGTTCTGCTTTATCAGTCTAAAATTTCTTTATTTATGGGTAAGTTAAGGTCATGATGGTGTGGTCCATACACAATTTTAAAAGTTTATCCCTATGGTTCCTTAGAATTGAAGAGGGATAGTTAATCCCCATTAAGGTAAATGGGCAGATAGTGAAGCACTATGTGAGAAATGTTGAAGAAATAAATAAGATTGTTGATATTGACCTTGGTAAAGACTGAATAACCAAGGCAATTGCATCGTACCACAACGTTAAATCAGGCGCTGCATGGGAGGCAACCCACGTTGCTATTTAGTGAAATCTGAGTATCCAACTTAGCCACGTCGTGCCGCAATGTTAAATCAAGTACTGCGTGGGAGGCAACCCATGTTTTTGTACTTTTCTAATTATACTATAATATGTTTGTTTAGTGTGCAGGACTAATGAAAGCAGAAAAAATCAAGAGAAGTTGAAAAGGTTTTGGTCATACAGACTCTTTATGAGTCATATCTAGATGGTATGACTCGTATGTAGGAGTTGTACAGACCTGGGAGAAAAATTAGAATCTGATAAAAGTTTCTGGAGTGGATACAATTCTTATAATGAGTTGTACCCTTAAGGTACAACTCGTGACCTTGAGTCGTACCCACTTCAAAACCCAAGTAAGGTTCTAGGTCTATACGAGTAAAAGAAATGACCTGTAAGATTGGGTACGAGTCTTGTATACAACTCGTACCATTGCTTACCAGGTCAGATCCTAGGTCAACTTGGCCCAGATCTTCAATTAAAAACAAAAGAGGAGGAGTAAATCAGGCACCTGATACCCGATACTCACCCACAATCATTTTCACTCAACTTCAATCTTCCAAAGTCTAAGAAATCACTTGAATAAAACCAAAATCAACTACCACTTTGCTTGGATTATCCATTTATCATGAATTTAACCAAGAATTCAGAGAAGAACAAGTGAAAATTTGAGAAAAATAATTACCTCTACATTCAAGTAAGTTTTTAAACTCAAATCTGTATATTTCAAGTTGAACTTGTATTTAGGAGTAGTTTCTAACTTGCTTTGAGTCCTATTAATTGAATATGGAAATGTGGAACCCTAGTTCTTGGGTTTTAGGTTGAAAATGAGAATTAGGAATAAATTAGGTTTAAGGTATTGGTTTTATGTTCTATTTCATGCAAAATTAGTTCATATTAATGCAAAACCTCATGGGTAGTTTGGGTATTTGATTTTGAGTCAAACTTTAAAAGTGGACTTTTATATTGCAGTTGATGCGAGACCCCTTATGACTCGTACCCACTGGTACGGGGTCTTAATGGGACTCGTACCTACTGACAACTTAGAAGTTTGCAATTTTAAAGTTTTGGAATGGATAACTCAATCATACGAGTCATACCTAGACTGTATGACTCGTACCCATCTGGGAGGATTAAGTTTGGATTACGAGTCGTACCTTGCCGGTATTACTGGTTAGGAGGAGCTGTAAGCTGACCAGTGAACTATTGTTCTATCACTGGGTAATATACAACTTGGTAATATGAGTCGTACTTTGGGGTATGACCAGTACCCCCCCACTCGTACCCTTACCAGATCATGTATACTAAACTTTAATTATAAATTTTTACTTTCTTTTCTTTACTTACATACTAATGATGGTATATTTGTAGGAACCATGCCTCCCAAGAATGCATCCTCATCAAAACAAGCCAAGAAGAACAACAAGAAAGAACAAAATACTAGCTTGGAATCCACTGGTTCTGAGCTTGATATTTCATCTACCGATAGTGGTGAGCTATATGGAGAAACCACAAAAGGAAAAGCTACCTAAGGGAAGGTAGCTAACAAGGCAAAGGGAAAGAAATTTGTACCCCAAGACGAATCACCTCCAAGGGACCCAAGGAGAAAGAATCCAACCCTCTCCTCTCCCCACACACTATAGCCTATTGATGATGATGATGAGGCTGAATCCATTTTAGAAGAGGATAGTTTTGAGGAGTCTCAAAGTGTAAAAGAGGTTGAGTCAACCCTGATAGATAGACAGGCATTCCACTTGCACTTACCGCTGCTCATGTGCCCATCATTGAACGGTGGAGGTACCCTAAAATACAGAAAACATTAAACAGTGGGTTGGTTCGATTCTAGGAGGCAAGATTAGAAAAGTATTGTATCCAGTACAAAGATTGACTACTACTAGGATGACAGAATTGCTCGAATTCGAGGAGCGTTACAGATAATATGGATTTGATTGGATGACAAGAGCACCTGAAAGATATAGTGAGGTCCTTGTTCATAAATTCTATGCATCATACAAGGGAGAACTTCAGAGGCAATACCCACAAGGATAGTTTTGGAAGGACGGTGAGACAATTTCATCACATGTTATTCATCATATACGGGTGGATATTTCACCCTGTACTATTGGTAGATTCTTGTGGAGACCGGAGTATCACACTTCGGTAAACACTAGGAAATAGACTATAGAATGGAGCAAATGAGGAAGATAACTAAGAGGACATTGGGTTTTGAGGATAATATTTTGATCTTTAGGTGGATTATGGAGTGGATAGCTTCGAATGCTGAAAATGCAATCTGGGTTATAGGAGGCCCCATGGTCGTCTCGTAGAAGATCAAGAAGAGTATCCTTAATTTTGAGGGTAAAGCATGGTAGACATTGGCCCAACACCGACTGTGTCCAACTACTAGAGATAAAGTACTAAGCCCAGTTCAGGAAGCTATGATAGCTGGTTTCATAGTCGGCTATGAGTTTGATGTAGCAGAATTCTTATCCCTAGAGATAAGGGATCGTTTAGTTGGGGATAAGAAGTTATTATTGGCTTACCCTTGTTTGATTACACGGATATGTCTGTCTTCAGGATTAATGGAACTCCCTGGGATAGATAAGATTATTGAGGCCATAAGACCCACAGATTTGGGCCTGATTAGCGATACGGATAACCCTTTGGCCCGACAAGCAACAAATATGTTGGCAAGAATTTTCCTGTAGGGAGGACAGGCTGAGACGGTTGAGGTAGGAGCACAGACAGAGACTTCACATATAGATGGAGTAGGTACTTCTAGTTATCCACCACCAGTCCAGTCTGTGCCACTTAGGCCACGAGGTATGCCCTGTGGTATTATGATAGGTTCACAGGCCCTATGGACAGATATTATAAATAGGTTGGCCATATTGGACGCAAAGGTTAGGCATATAAAAGGCGTTGAAAGGCCTTGACTCGAGATGCAGTTTGCCAGCCAAGACCGATGGGTCCAAGAAAGGCTGGAGGTATTTAAATCAAGGATCACTTGATAGTTGAGCAGTGGGCAGACACTCGATACTGTGGTAAAAATTTAAGGTTGTAGAGATCAAAAGGATGGTAACTAAATTATATGATAGACTGATTATTTCAAAGCCTGGGATTGAGACTATTGCACCTATAGTCCATGTGCCAAACATTTGGGCGATTTCGAACCCGATAGATGCATAAGACAAAGAAACCAAAGAACAGAGAAGAGAAATAAAAAAGGGAAAGATGATAAAAAAATATAAAAAAAGGACTAGAGCTGAGAGTATTCAAGATGAGTGGGACCAGAACCGGGACCAGCGGGTCTGTGAGATGGCCATGGAAGATAGTGGATTGAGAGAACTATTTAGTGATGCTGAGGGGTAGGTGTTTTAAACCCGAGTATTGATGTTGATAAAGTATCGGATGATAGGACGATAGCTGATGTGAGTGGGAACCAATCTGAGGGCCCACATACTGATATTAATGAGCTAGCACCTTGATCGCCTAGGTTTTTGGGTGCTGACAACTGAGATAGGGATAAAATCAGTGCCTATGGCAGCAAATTATTTGTGAATTATAATTTTTGAGGATTTTAACAAATACAAATTTAAGTTGTAATGAGAAAATTGAGGTTTTGATTTTGAAAATTGATTTGTGAATGTCAAAACACTATTGATTTGAAATGATTATGCTGAGAATCTGTGTTAGAATGCAAGTATGTTGAAAATTAACCCCTCCAAAAATTTTGCTTACTATGTGATATGTATATTTGGGTCAGACTGTTGTGAATATGGAAATTGCATTAGGATTAGGGATAGAACAATTAGGGACAAATAGTCACATAACTGGATAACTAGTACTTAGTAGTGTAATATGTGCAAGTGTGTAGGAGGTATACTGAGTTCCCAGTGAGTCAGAATCTAGAACTTGCCCGGTTGGTTTTACCTAGGCCTAGGATAGTTAAGTAGGAGATGATCATACACTATTTTTGTGTGAGTCACCCTGAGCCTAAATATCCTAACTAAATGAATAAATCCTTTCGATCGAAATGTTTGAGCCTGAATAGACCAATTTTGTTGTTTGCACCAACTTCACCTTCACATTTTCTTTACAATGAACCTGTTTTAGCTTTGGTCCTCTTTGGATACTATGCACCTCAACTGAGAAAAAAAAGCCTAAGTTGAGGGTGGCTATTGTATGGGTGTGTAGAATAAAATGAGTATGAAAAAAGTATGCAGAAGAAAAATAGTTGAAACTTGAGCAGGTGTGGTGAAAATAAAAGAAAGAAAAGTTGCAATGAAAAGCAAAGTAAAAAAAAGGAAAAATAAAATGAGAAAACCATACCTGGCTCAATCTGATTGTGCTTAGAATAAAAAAAGAGACATAAGGGTGGAAATTAAAGAAGAAATGGAAAAATAAGTGGACCCTAAGAAATGTGTAGTTTCTAGGAGGCTTAGTCACTAAATGAATCCTAAAAGATATCGTACCAGCCCTAAGCCTACGTTACAAGCCGAATAAAGTTCTACAGTAATACTATATAACTGTCTGAAAACTTAGGAAAAAAGCATAAGGGCAAGCTTATGGCATTCTATATACATTGATGTTACTTATTTTTTAGCGAGAGAGTCATTCATCATATCCCTGAATAGATTGGTTTAGTCATAGAAAAAGTGAATAGAATTTTAATGATTGTGAGCGTACATGGGTTATGTTGGTAGGTTGATAGATTGTTTGGTGAATGTTATTTGTGTCTATACCCAGTTGTCTATTGCTAATGTTATGCCATCATCGGATTCTCTTATGTTTCTATATGTGCTAAATCACAATACGCAGTTCAAGTTTTAAAAGCTAAAATTAAGAGGGGAATAACGAGATTGAAATTGAGTTCAAAATCACTGCCACGGGTAGCTTAAGATCTTCCTGTTTAAGTATCGTCTCTATGCTAGAAAATAGTTGTTGATTTTGTTTGCCTAAGGACATGCAAAAGTCTAAGTTTAGGGTGTTGATGTGTCGTGAAAACATGGCACTTATGATGCTTAAATTACAAATTTATGTGTGAACTTAGGATATTTTGTTAGATATGTTGTACTTTGGTGTATATTATAGGTAAAACAAGTCTACAATAGTGTTGGAATGAAAAGGGAAGAAAAAGACCTTGAAAATACTAATTTTGATCAAGGTATGAGTCAGCTTTCAAGTGGTAAACACTCGATACGACTCATATGCTGAATCGTATACACAACAAACCAAAAGTCAATCTGAAAAGTTAAGTAAATGGAAGATATGACTCAAGTATCCAAGTCGTAAACTAGGATACGAGTCATATAGAGAAGTCATAAACATAACATAACCTAAGCTACAATCCAAAAGTTAAAGTCTCACAAGTATACGCGTTAAAAGCCTGAGTACGATTTGTATAGGGAAGTCATACACAAATCAGTGTCCAGAGCTTGGAATAAAAGAATTCCCAGGTGGATACAAGTGAAGGACACGAGTCGTATATACATGTACGCCTCATATGAAGAAATCGTATGCTTAAAAAAGGTTAAAACCTTGGGAGACCAGGCACTGGAATGGATACAAGAAGTACTGGTATGGCTCGTATGATGTCAGCACGAGTTGAAGACCAAGTTGTACCGAGTGCCAACATAACTTTACCTTTTCCATTTTTGTATGGATTTCTATGTTATTTTGAGATACTATAAATACCCTAGGGTTTATCTTTTATTAGATTACACACAATTATGCCTTCTTACGCTTTATTACAATACTTTATATACATTTACAATTATTCTTGAGATTTTGGATTTTTATTCAATTCAAGACTTTTGGAGTTAATTAATCTTATTCTTGTGCAATTAATTTTATGTTTTCTTCATTGATAATCATGGTTTGTTTCACAAACATGAGCAGCTAATCTCCTTGACTAGGGTTGTGGGAACCTTGGTAGATTAATCTCAAGCAGTTGTAGGATCTTGAGATAGCCTTTATTTACGTGCATCCCTAATAAGGATTTTGTGATTGGGAAAACAAGATTAAGACAGTGATTTGGGATCTCTATCTCCACCTTTAAGTCCCCGTGTATCATCTAATCACTTGATCTAACTAGTGATAGTGAACTAATGTTGAATCAAGGAGCAACAAGGTAACGCCCTAAAACCTAATAAGTAAAGGGTGAGATTTATCTTTGCATCTTATAAGCGGCTAATAATACCTATCTTGTAGAATTTGAATGCAGAACAATAGAGTAGTTGAGTTTATCACGAGAAATTTATGGAGTCGAGAAGCAAGGGGGAACACAATCCTAGTGTTCGTCTACTATTGTCTATAACTCAAAAGTACTCAAGATTTGGTTACTACTTGCGATCGATATTAAAATCCCCCCATTTACTTTCTTGTATTGCTCGTGGATTTCATTAAGTTAATTAACTATTCATGTTTTCCCTATGAGATCGACCCCAACCTAGTTGGGTTATTATATTTTCAATCGACCACAACATAATTCTATTTGGAGTGTAGTTTTGGGAGACATCACACCAGTCATCGGTTATAGGTATGTTTTGAAATTTTTAAGCTTGTTCCATGCTATGTTGTTCTATGTCCAAAATTACTTCAATATTAGGGGATGTTGTGTTTTTTCTGGTTATGTGTAGGGAGTGATCTCCAGTCTACATGGGACTTGAGATACCCATCACGGCTAGGCTTAGGTGTGGTTCATGAAATATGGTCAACAATTTCATCTGGGAAAATCTCTTTAATCGCAAGTTCATTCCATGTTCCATTTGACATCAAGTCTCTCACATATTGATATTCCATCTTATTCCTTGTTGTCCTGCATAATAGTATACAAGTCTCCCATAAATGTCAATTATCACACTATAGATGGGTATTCCTACTCTTAATTTGCGATATAATTAGATGCTCTATGAGATCCCTAGATTGTAATATTTCCCTCCACACTTGTGAACCTCCTACACCAGTTCTCTACATTACCATTTTGGCATGATATTTTTGCAATATTTGTTGTACATGTAGGTACTCCATATGGACTTTCTAGTCTTGAAATTCCACCATAACTTACAAAAAGGAGCAATTGACATATCTGACAACATTCTAAACCCCAGTCTTCCTTCCTTCTAGGTAAACATAAGGTTTTTCATTTAATCCAATGCCTCCCTCTTACCCCTATACAACTACTCTAGAAAATTGAGCAAATACTCTCCGAATTATGTTCCTAACATTCATAGAGGGATTCATCATTGAAAGATAGTGAATAGGTATGCTCTGCATTATATGTTTAATTAAAATGGCTCTTCTTCCAAAAGACAGTAGCTTTCCTTTCCATTTTTGCAACTTCCAACTTATTCTATTCATTATTTGATGGTAATAATCTTTTTCCTTCCTCAAATAGAAAATTGAACAGCCAAAGTAAGTGAAAGGAAACTCTTTTCTAAAGATTCCTATAGCTACCTCTGCCATAACTATTGTAACATTAAAAACTCCTATATATATGTAAATTGCACTTTTTTCTTTATTAATCTTCTGGCCTGACACTTGTTCATACATGTCCAATGTTGCTGTAACCAACTGTAGAGTACCCAACTTAGCCTTACACAAAATAATCATATCATCTGCAAAGGCTAGATTATTTATTTTAGGAGTACCTCTTGGCATACCAAACATCCTAAATTTCTTTTTTTATGAAGAAAAATCTGTAGACTCCAGGATAATACCTCTGCTACTACAATAAAAGGTGTAAGAGAGAGTGGATCCCCCTATTTTAATCCTCTTGAAGATTTAAAAAAATCCTTTAGGATTCAAATCTACTCATATAAGAAAAATATGGCAGCTTCAGCACAATTATATGCATTGTGAAGTTTCATTGTACTCGACTATTGCATAATTAACCTTATCTATAAAATTCCATCTTATTTAGATGGAAACACGTGAAGCATCTTATTTTGTTAAAACT
>NW_025872557.1:0-2112 GCF_002878395.1 Capsicum annuum
TCGATGTATATTATTCACCCAAGCTCTACTAAGATGTACCATGATCTGAAATCTATGTATTGGTGGAATAATATGAAGTATGATATGGCTAACTTTGTTTCCAAGTGTTTAAATTGCCAACAAGTTAAAGTAGAGCACATGAGGACAGGTGGTTCTTCCCAAGAAATAGCCTTGCCCTTGTGGAAGTGGGAGATGATTGATATGAACTTTATTACAGGACTCCCAATGTCCCAAAACCAATATAATTCTATATAGGTAATTGTGGATAGGCTGACAAAGTCATCCCACTTTCTGCCTGTCAGGACTAACTATTCGGGAGAGGATTATGCTAAGTTGTTCATTGCAGAAATAGTTCATTTGCATGGGGCACCTGTGTCTATCATATTCGACCGAGGTACACAGTTTTCTTCTCAATTTTGGAGATATTTTCAGAGAGGTTTAGGTACCCAAGTGAACCTAAGCACCGCTTTTCACCCTCAGACTGACGGGCAGGCTGAGCACACCATTCAGACTCTTGATGACATGTTGAGATCCTGTGTGATTGATTTTAAAGGTAGTTGGGTGGAGCACTTGCCCCTGATAGAGTTCGCGTATAATAACAGTTTTCATTCTAGTATTAAGATGGCACCATTTGAAGCATTGTATGAGAGAAGGTGTCACGCCCCAAAATCCCATCGGGCCGGACTGGCACCCGAAGCCGAGAAGGCCCGGGAGAACCCGTTCAAATACCTGTACTTTCACTTACATGTCACCAAAAATTTGGACAGCACTTCGTTGCATATAGAAGGGTGTAATTACCTATATCAGCACAACACGCACAAATATAAATATATATAATACTTGGCCGTCGGGGCCACCACATATACAAATATAACATAACTATATAAACTTCCATGACTTTACCCTTCCTTATGTCTACAAAGCCTCTAGGATATACATGACATAACTAGGGTTGGGACAAACCCCCGCCCACACATGACTCCTGTACAATAACAAAACATAAGGGACCAACTCGAAAAGCTCCGAAGCAAACTGGAGGTCACCAACAATAGCTGTATGACCTGGCTCCTATTTATGCTGTGAATGAGCTGAAGCACCTGTGCCTGCAGCATGAAATGCAGGTCCCCCATGAGGGACGTCAGTACGAAATATGTACTGAGTATGTAAAGCTGTAAATAATCATATGTGGTATGGGGGATCAAGAAAATCAGACGCAAGTGAATAAATCATAATAGAAATGAACCACACTTCATAAACACTTTTAGGATCATGTACATTATCTTATCATTAATCTGAATTGGGTTCTTGAATTCAAACACATTTGTGGAACGGTATACATTCGTTCATTTCATTCTTTACAATTATCATTTGCCATTACCTCCTCCTCCCGAACCACCAACCACCTAACAATAATCAATACTGTACCGTATTGTGACCATTAGGCTACCCCCAGTACATATCAACTGTAATCATATCAAATATCGGGATCGGCCCATGCTGGGCTTAAGCCCTTGAGCTACCACCCACACGTATATCAAGTAACACACATAAGAGATCTTTCCAATAACTTAGTTCAAAAGCTTTTGAGATTATTACATTAGTGTTCATGCCAATATAGTACCTTTGTAATAATGATACATCAATAGGAACCAAGTAATAGACTTTCTATACAATAACGATGTAATAAAGACTCATTGGTACATCAACAATGTGTTTCGAAATCATCAATATCACAACAATGAAATAGGAGCCTTTCGGTATATCAATGAAACATTTTGACACTTTATAGAATGGAAACAACTTCGTTGGTAATGTAGAACAATACATGTTTTTGGACAACCTCGGAATCTTACTTGATGGAACATTGGTGTTTTCATGCCAAAGAACATCGTTAGAGTATGCTTTACATACCTCGTTGTAGATTCGGATACCAATTCAACACAACTCCCCACCTTTACAAATCACTTATCTACAATGAAATGTTTGGTATCTAGTATTAGCAACCCAACACCACAATTCTCTTCCATAATTCCATACAACCAATATTTGCAAAGCATTCCAAAACCCAACTTGAACAATCGGTTTATGTGTATATACATATATAATCATCAT
>NW_025872558.1:0-1084 GCF_002878395.1 Capsicum annuum
ATGCTAGATGAGGTAAGGCTAAGTCTGTCAAACGGGTCGGGCTGACCAGGCCCAGCCCGGCCCACTTACAAAAACCGGCCTGGTTTGACCTGGCCCGGTCAGCCCACGGGCTATAGGATATCGGGTCTCGGGATGGTTTATTTTTTTGGTTGGGCCTGATTAACCCGGCCCAGACCAAGCCCGGTAGGGTCCGCTGGTTAATCGGCCCGGCCCGATTAAGCTTTTCAAAAAAAAATTAAAAAATTAGATTTAATTATAACTTAGTTTTAATATATTATTAATTTAATATCAAGTATTATTAATTTATATATGTGTATATATATATTAACGTTTATATGTGTATATATTTTATAAATTAATATATAGCTATATATATAATTATATATTGTAGTATATACATATATATTGTACCATATTTTATTTAAAATAATACAACATATATATGTGTATATATTTTCTATAGACGTATATATTTAACGTGTATATATTTTATAAATTAATATATAACTATATATATATATATATATATATAGTGCGTGTATATATTGTAGTATATTTTAATAAGTGTTAAAAAGAGTTGCAAACAGAATTCAGATGATTGAAACAGGCATGACAAACCCTGAATCAGCGATTACAGCTGTTAATGTTGTTATCGCACACTTATCTTGATCTTAAGGTATGCTTTTCTTACAATTTTTGTTAATGTTGTTATCGCACACTTATCTTGATCTTAAGGTATGCTTTTCTTACAATTTTTTGCTTGGATTTATATCTGTTACCTTCATTTACTTGCTTGTTTCTATTTTGTTGAAAAAATTTCTAATTTCTTTCTGCAATTATAGGTTAGATTTACACTTAATTATTTTCATCTTGATCTTCTAATGGTAGGACGGCCCTAAAAAGAGGCAGCACCACAGCAGCTCCTCGCTTTCATCTTCACCAGCAGTGGAGAGGGGAAATGGAGGTGAAACTAATTTACTGTTCTGATGACTGTCAGTTTGATAAAATGGGTTTGTCTGGGGTGGTGGGTGGTGGGTGGTGAAGATGATTTCAAACTTTTTCTTGAATGTGATGTTGTGTGAGG
>NW_025872559.1:0-8896 GCF_002878395.1 Capsicum annuum
CCATGATTCAACTTCTTTCACTTCACCTTAAATACGTTCCCTTCCCTTCTCCATCACTTATTCTCTTCACCAACCAAAAATCAACTTTCCAATTTTCTCCCAACTATGGCATCAACTTCTAAATTCTCAAACCTCCATGAATCCACTACCTCACCTTCCAATGAAATCATCCTTTATCCCACTGCAAATGAAATTCCTCCTAGTCCCCCTAACATTAAATCAAACTATCTAATTTTGCAGAATTTAAAAACTTCAAAAACCCCTTTGCCCAATTTTCATCAAATCATTTGTCATCTTTTAAACCCTCACTACCACCTCCGACAAATACTGTAAGTATTTGAATATCATATGCAAGCTTCACGTGTGGTCTGTGGAAGGGAGTATCCAGATATACATTCAGTTTTAGGTAAATAAAAAATGATTGGTGAAAGTAGATAAATGTAACACCCCGCAAAAATCGTCCATGCGTTAGCTCGTGGTAATATGCCCTTAGAGTTAAATGACTAGAATTGTGTCAAAGAAACTTAGTCTCATTTTTTTGAATTCCAAAGTGAAAAAATCTTTAACCATATATAATTTCCCTAATTTCAAATTTTTACCATGTGGAAAATTGAATGAGCTTTCCGTCGATATAAGATTCACCCAAATTCGATACCCGGACAAGAAGTTATGGCTAATTTAAGTTCTAGTCATAAAACACCATCATTTTGGTACTTGGTGCATCGCGGAGGGGGCCTATTTAGAAATTGTCAAATTCCATAAGCATAGTGCGATTGTGGTGTGTCGCGCTGAAGTTTCAGGTCCCAACCAGTGGGACAACGCGATGGCTCCCCGTCATGGTGACCTTAAGAATCCCATTCATCAATTTCTAGTAATCCACCGTGATTGTGGCGCATCGCGGTGACCCATGAAATTAGGCTCCTTGTTATATTATATTTATTCCATCTCATTAAGGGTATATTGGGTATTTTTCACCCCCTTATCAGCCTAAACAGGGGATTTAATCCCAAAGACACCAGAATACATTCACAATCATCCAAATTACTCAAGAACACTCTCTAGGGTTTCAAACTAAAAACCCAAATAACTCAAGATTTAATCGTGGGTTTTCAAGATTGATTGAAGATTTGGAATTCCCAAATCGTAGGCTTCGAGAATCATTCATCAAATTCCTAAACTGAGGTACGTGGGGTTTATCCTAAAAACTACATGGGCTTGTAAACACTAGAACATGATTTAAAGGTTATCCAGCACAAATTTAGAAAGGGGTTTTGAAATACATAATTTTATTTTGCATTATAAATGTTTAATTGTTTTGTTGATTTGGTCTTTAGGCCTTTACCCCTTAAATTGATTTACACATATATGTATATGTATGAAAATTTAGATTGAAGATTGTTTGAGAGCACAACTTAAGAAATCCCTCTTGTGATGACTTTAAGTTTATGATCTTAATGTGAAGGATTTGAAATGCATGATTTATGGCTTGAAAATAGTTTACTCAAATACCATATTATTTTGAGTATGATTTAGATATTTAAGAGAGAGAGTTTCTTGATGTAATTATATTTTGTTAAAAGAGAAAGATTTGCATGAGATTAACAGCTTTGACATGACCACCTTGCATCATTGAAAGTTTGACAAAGAGAGTTGCATATATGTATTTACATAAGTTTTAGAGAAAGAGTTCTTTGAAATAATTTATTGATGTGGTGGTCTCGAATTTATATTTTGAAATACAGAGATTGTGATATGCTAATAATGACTCAGAGATGCGACTTTCAAGTCAATGGTATGAAAATACCATAAGTATGTATGCCAAAATAGAGTATGTTTTTTAGAGTTTGATTTCAGAGAATGCATGTTTTAAAGAGTTAAAACTGGGCTTAAAGAGGGTTAGGTGGTTACCCAAAGAAGGTTTGAGTTCAAGTAACTCTTAACTTAAAATCGTGATTTGCCGATCCGAGTATATCATTTTACGCTGGCGACGGCCTTATGGTATAGCAGAGTCAGAGACTCCAACCCTTGCGGCATACTTGGGTTGGAGTCTTCCCCGCCGAGTCAATGACGGATTCCATATAGCCCATGGAATTTTAGAGTCGTAGGGTATACCACCTAGAGCAGAAGTAAAACGAAGAGTATCACAGAGTTTAGATGATTTTACAGAGTCTTTCGAAAATGCCCATGAGATTTCTTACTATATGATATGTTTATGAACTATTTTAAATTGCTCTCATATATGTTGAGTATAAATTAGTATTTTGGATCTGCTCTGCAAACCATAACATCTGTATTAACCCCCTCACCTCCTAGGTTCGGAGGCTCACTCAAAGGGTTCATCTAATTAGTAGAGTATTCTAGAGAGAAGTGATTCATTCAGTGGTAAGCCTACTTTGTTCCAGAAGGCCTGTTGTTTCAGATTATATTATTCTTTTGTTTGGTCTACTGGGGCCTTGTCCCAGTTTTCAGAATATTTTTGAGATGTAGTAGAGATTTTGAAGACTGAGTCAGATCTTATTCAAATGTTTTGAATTGTAACTTTTATTCTCATGTCTTGAAACTCAGAGTTAATGACCATGTTTCCGTATCAGGTTGTATTTCTACATATTCTCCTATTATATGAATGTTGTGCATGACTACTAGATAGAGTAGGATGTTTGGGCCTTCATGGTTCGGGATGTCCATCATGACTAGGCCCTAGTTTGGGTCATGAAAAACTTGGTATCAGAGCATGGTTCATGGTCCCAGGGTGTCTGCGAAATCACGTCGGGTAGAATCTTTTTTATGTGTGTGTATCGTGCCACACTTATAAGCAGGAGACTACTAGATGTTTAGGAATATTTCTCTTCTTTGTGGTTTAGTTCGTGCTTCAGAGTCTGAGTCGTCCCCTAATCGATGATCTCTTGTGTTTCAGAAAAACAATCATGCCTCCCCGTCGTACTATCGATCAGAATGCACAGCCAGATGAGGTCCGTCCCACTTATAGGATGAGGACCCAAAATAGAGCTCAGACTCCAGAGATTGATGCTACTCCAGGAGTCCCACCTACTCAAACCAGCCCACTTAGGACCCAGAGCTCCCCGAACGGGGACTAACTGTACTCAGCCTCGTGAGAGAGAGGTATCTAATGTAGAATTTAGATAGTTTATTCATATACTTTCCTAGTTGGTAGCCACACAGACTCAATGGTCAGAAGATATTGGGTCTGCATATATTACATCTGAGGCTACAAGAGTTGGCCAGTTCATAAGGATGAACTCGCCCAAGTTTACTGGTACAAAGGTAGAAGAGGATCCACAAGAGTTTGTGGAAAAGATGGAGAAGATTTGTAAGGTGATGCATGTAGATGAGGTAGAAGGGGTTGAGTTAGTGGTTTACCAGCTTAAGGATGTAGCGAACCAATGGTATAACGAGTGGGAAGATTCAAAGAGTGAGCATTCTGAGCCTACTGTTTGGGCCGAGTTCGTGGAAGCCTTCCTTGATCAATTCTTTCCTCTCGTGCTGAGGGAGGCCAAAGCCAAAGAGTTTATGAATCTAAAATAGGGTAAGATGAGTGTCCAGGAGTACACTCTAAGGTTCAATCAACTAGTCCGTTATGCTCCAGAGATGACTAGTAACATGAGATCCCGAATGAGAAAATTTGCACTCGGCTTTTCAAAATTTGCATTCGGCCTTTCAGATAACTTAGTGCTTAAATGTCAGGGAGCAATGTTGAACCAGGACGTGGATTTTCCCAGACTATCAGTCGACATGCAGCATGTTAAGGAAAATAAAAAAAATTGCTGAATCTAGAGAAAAGGACAGACAGGCAAAGAGAGCCAAAATAGCAAACCAGAGCTACAGTCAGCAGTAGAGTAGGAATTGGGGTAACAAATGGCAGAAGAAGAAGAATTAGGGTAATGCGCAGTCTGCAGCCAGTGCCCCGGTGACCAGACCCACAGATGAAAAGCGCACTCAGGATTTTTAGTATAGGCAGGGCTGAGAATGCAGGGTTCACAGTCTCAAGGAAGCGTAGCTCAGACCTCTCGAACATACCTACGCTGTGAGAAATATAGGAGGAATCATCCATTTAGATGTCAGTTTAGTGCTATGGTGTATTATTCCTGCAGCCAGCCAGGCCATATCTAGAGAGAATGTCCAGCAGCAAAGGATAAGGTTGGTGAAACCAAGTCACAGGCTAATTCTTCTGCACCACCACCGCCTCAGAAGGGTACCACTTTATCTGCCAAAAACGGCCGAAACTGGTTGTACGCCTTGATCAACTGCCAAGAGGTAGAGGCCTCACCGGATATAGTTACTGCTATGTTACAAATCTTTTCCCGTGATGTTTATATGTTACTTTATCCCGGGTCTACCCTGTCTTACATGACCCCTTATGTGGCTTTTGGTTTTGGGTTTGATCCCGATGTAATTGCCAAACTTTTTTCTGTTTCCACTCTGGTGGAAGACTCTGTTGTGGCTAGAAGGGTGTATAGAAATTGTGTAGTGAGTATTTGTGGACGGGATACTGAGGCAGACCTCGTAGACTTAGACATGGTTGATTTTGATGCTATCTTAGGGATTGATTGGCTTTATTCATGCTATGCCACACTAAATTGTAGAACCCAAAAGGTTACTTTTTCTTTTCCAAATGAACTAGTCTTAGAATGGGAGGGGAATTCTTTAGCACCTAGAGGGAACTTTATATTTTATCTCATAGCTCGTAAACTTATCTCAAAAGGGTGTTTGTATCATCTTATTCGGGTTGAAGATTCAAATACCGAAAGACCTTCTCTTTAATCCGTCCCTATGGTGAATGAGTTCTCAAAATTTTTTCTAGATGATCTCCCAGGAATACCACCTGATAGGGAGATAGATTTTGGTATTGATTTGTTGCCAGATACTTGTTCCATCTTTATTTTGCTATATAGAATGGCTCCTACATAGTTGAAAGAGTTGAAAGAGTAGCTAGCAGATCTTCTAGATAATGGTTTTATCCATCCTAGTATTTCTCCCTAGGGTGCACCTGTACTCTTCATGTGAAAGAAAGATGGTTCCTGCATATGTGTATAGATTACCATCAGCTGAATAAGGTTACTGTTAAAAATAAATATGCTCTTCCTAGAATTGATTATCTTTTTGACCAGCTTCAGGATGCTAATTATTTTTCAAAAATAGACCTTCATTCGGGATACCATCAGTTGAAGCTTAGAGAGTCAGATATTCTTAAAACAGATTTCTGAACCTGATACGGTCATTATGAATTCTTAGTCATGTCTTTTGGGTTAACTAACGCCCCGTGGCTTTCATGGACCTTATGAATAGGGTGTTCCATCATTTTTTAGACCTATTTGTTATAGTTTTCATTGATGATATTCCAATTTAGTCCAAGAGTGAGGAGGATCATGCCAATCACCTCTGAATCATCCTTCAGACTCTCAAAGATCATGAGCTGTATGCAAAATTTTTCAAGTGCAAATTCTGGCTTAATGCTATTGCTTTCTAGGGGAATATCGTGTCTAGTGACGGGATTAAGGTTTGTCTAGTGACGGAATTAAGGTTGATCTCCATAAAATTAAGGCAGTGAGAAAATAGCCCAGACCCACGACTCCAATTGATATTTAGAGCTTCTTAGGTTTGGCAGGGTATTATAGAAGATTTGTGGAGATTTTTTCATCCATAGCTACAACACTTACTAAGTTGACTCGGAAAAAGGTAAAGTTCGTGTGGTCTGACTTCTATGAGAATAGTTTTAAGAATTTGAAAGATAAGTTGACAACTGCTCCTATTTTGACTATTTTGAAAGGTACGAAAGGGTTTGTTGTGTACTGTGATGCGTCTCGTGTGGGACATGGGTGTGTAATTATGCAGCATGGTAAAGTGGTGGCTTATGCATTTAGGCAGTTAAAAGTGCATGAGCGAAATTAACCCACCCATGACTTGGAGTTAGCGGCTATGGTGTTTGCGCTCAAAATCTGGTGGCATTATCTCTATGGGGTACATGTTGATATATTTACTGACCACAAGAGTTTGTAGTATGTTTTCTCGCAGAAAGAATTGAACCTCAGGCAATAACATTGGTTGGAACTTTTAAAGGATTATGACATGAGCCTGTACTACCATCCCGGTAAGGCAAATGTGGTAGCCGACACCCTTAGTATATTATTTATGGGCAGTCTTTCGCATGTTGAAAAGGGAAAAAAGGATATGATGAAGGATATTCACCAACTTGCAAATCTAGGAGTGCAACTATTGGATTCCGAAGATGGGGAAGTGGTTGTTCATAAGGTGACTAAATGTTCCCTTTGTGCTGAAGTTAAAGAAAAACAGGTTGAAGATACCATCTTGATGCAGATCAAGAAAGATGTGGGTCAACAGAAGGTGATGTCTTTTGAAATTGATGGTGATGGAGCTTTGAGATATCAGGGCAGACTATGTGTGCTAGATATAGATAGGTTACGAAAGAGGATCCTTGATGAACCTCACACTTTGAGGTATGTTGTTCACCCAGGCTCTACTAAGATGTATCATGATCTGCAAGCTATTTACTGGTGGAATAATATGAAGCGTGGTGTGGCTAATTTTGTTGCCAACTATTTGAATTGTCCACAAGTGAAAGTAGAGCATATGAGGCCAGGTGGTACTTCCCAAGAAATAGCCTTTCCTTTGTGGAAATGGTAGATGATAAATATGGACTTCATTACAGGACTTCCACGGTCCCAAAGCCAGTATGAATCAATTTAGGTGATTGTTGATCGACTGACCAAGTCAGCCCACTTTCTACCCATCAGAACTAACTATTCGGGAGATGACTATACCAAGCTGTACATTGAAGAGATAGTCTGTTTTCATGGAGCACCTATATCCATCATATCTGACTAAGGTACGCAATTATCTCCACAGTTTTAGAGGTCTTTTTAGAGGGGTTTAGGTACCCAAGTAAACCTAAGTACTGCATTCCATCCTTAGATGGCTAGGCAAGCTGAGCGCACCATTCATACTCTTGAGGATATGTTAAAGGCCTGCATTATTGACTTCAAGGAGAGTTGGGTAGATTACTTTCCATTGATAGAGTTCACATATAATAACAACTACCATGCTAGTATTAAGATAGCTCCTTTTGAGGTGTTGTATGAAAGAAGATGTAGGTCGCTAATAGGGTGGTATAAAGTGGGTAATACTCAGTTGTTTAGGCCTGATCTTGTTTATCAGGCAATAGTGGATGTGAAAATTATTAGAGAATAACTTAAGACAGCCCAGAGTCAACAGAAGTCCTACGCCGATGTTAGGAGAAGAGACTTAAAGTTTGAGTTTAGTGATTGGGTGTTTCTCAAAGTTTCTTCTATGAAGGGAGTCATGCATTTCGGGAAGAGAGGTAAGCTGATTCCTCACTATATAGGGCCATACCAGATTTGGAGAAGGATAAGTGGAGTTGCTTATGAGTTAGAGTTGCCTGCAAGTTTGGGCTCTGTTCATCTGGTATTTCATATATCCATACTGAAGAAATGTATTAGAGATCATTCCCTAGTGTTTCCTGTAGAGGAGATCAAGGTGACAGACTCATTAGCATATGAAGAAGAACCTATTGCAATCTTAGATCGCCAAGTTTGAAAGTTGAGGAGCAAAGAGATAGGGTCGGTTAAGGTGTTGTAGAGAAATCAGAAAGTCAAGGAAGCAACTTGGGAATCAAAAAATGACATGAGATATAGATACCCAGACTTATTTGATCCAATGGATGACGAAATGGAAGGTACAATCCTTGTCTTATTCTTTTATGGCCTTAGTATACTTTAAATCGTGCTTGTTTGTATTCCGCGTCATCATTCGGGGATGAATGATCCCGAAGGGGGATAATGTAACACCCCGCAAAAATCATCCATGCGTAGTTCGAGGTAATATGCTCTTAGAGTTAAATGACTAGAATTGTGTCAAAGAAACTTAGTCACATTTTTTTGACTTTCAAAGTGAGTAAAGTTTAAAACATCTATAATTTCCCTAATTTTGAATTTTTAATAACGTGGGAAATTGAATGAGCTTTCTGTCAATATAAGATTCGACCAAATCTGATACCCAGGCAAGAAGTTATGGATAATTTAAGTTCTAGTAGTAAAACACCGTTATTTTCGTGCTTAGCGCATCGCGGAGGGGGCCTATCTAGAAATTGCCAAATTCCAAAAGCATAGCGCAACTGTGGTGCATTGCGCTGAAGTTTGAGGTCCCAACCAGTGAGACAATGCAAAGGCTCCGCTTCATGGTGACCTTAAGAATCCCATTCATCAATTTCCAGTGAGCCACCACAATTGTGGTGCGTCGTGGTGGCCCATGAAATCGGGCTCCCAGTTATTTTTTTTATTCCATCTCATTAAGGGTATATTGGGTATTTTCCACCCTTATCATCCTAAACACGGGATTTAATCCTAAAGACACCAGAATACATTCACAATAATCCAAATTACTCAAGAACACTCTAGGGTTTCAAAATATAAATCCAAATAACTCAAGATTTAACTGTGGGTTTTCAAGATTGATTGAAGATTTGGAATCCCCAAATCATAGGCTTCAAGAATCATTCATCAAATTCCTAAATTGAGGTACGTGGGGTTTATCCTAAAAACTACATGGTCTTGTAAACACTAGAACATTATTTAAAGGTTATCAAGCATTAATTTAGAAAGGAATTTTGAAATACATGATTTTATTTTGCATTATGAATGTTTAATTGTATTGTTGATTTAGTCTTTAGGCCTTTACCTCTTAAATTGATTTACACGTATATGTATATGTATGAAAATTTATATTGAAGATTGTTTGAGAGCACAACTTATAAAATCCCTCTCTTGTGATGACTTTAAGTTTATGATCTTAATGTGAAGGATTTGAAATGCATGATTTATGGCTTGAAAATAGTTTACTCAAA
>NW_025872559.1:11896-15118 GCF_002878395.1 Capsicum annuum
TGTATTTCCGCATATTCTCTTATTATATGAATATTATGTATGACTACCAGATAGAGTAGGATGTTCGGGCCTTCATGGTTTGGGATGTCCATCACGGCCAGGCCCTAGTTTGGGTCATGACAATAAAATACCATTTGGAGAATAAAAAACTTTTTGTTAGGAAGATCTCTTATATTGACCAAAGAGACACATTCCAAGAAATAGGCAGAATAGCAAGCATTAGTATAACACAGTAGAAGTAGCTAGTGCAAGGCCCCACAAAGTTCCCTCGTAGTTTGAGCCATAGGGTGTGTCGAGTGAGGCGTGATTCCGGCCCTAAAAGATTGAGAAGTAGCTTCCTAAGTGAGTAATTTTTTAACTATATAAAATTTCCCTAATTTCTACTTTTTATCACGTGGAAAATCTGATAAACTTTCCATCGATATAAGATTTTCCCAAATTCGACACACGGGTAAGAATTTATGGCTAATTTAAGCCTTAGTCATAAAACTGCATCATTTAACTGCCTGGCGTATCGCGGAGAGGGTTGATTTGGCAATTGTCAATTTTCAGTGGAACCCCGTGATAGTGGAGCATCGCGAAGGAGTCGCAGGTCCCAACCAGTGGGAAAACACAATAGCTCCGCATCGCAGAGGCTGCCATTTTCCCAATTGTCAAATTCCAGTGAGCCACCGCGATAAGTGGCGCGTCGCAGAGGCCAATGAAATCGGGTTCCAGTTCAATTTTTGCAGTTTTGCACAGATGTTTAAAAGGACACTTTGGACCTTTTCCAAGCTTATAAAATCATGGAAACACTAAATCAAAGCTATTTACAAGCATCTTATGAGTTTTTTCTCAAGTTTTCTCTCAACATAAACCCTAAGTATCCAAAACATCTCCCAAGAATCTCAAGAATCCACCATGGATTTCCTTTGAGTCAATATTCAAGGTTCCCAAGTCAAGGACCTTAAGAACCCTCATTCTAGAGCACAAATAGAGTTTCAAAAGTGAGAGTTCATCAAAAGCTTCTAATTCAAGGTATGTGGGATTTTTGAACAAGGGTAACCCTTTCACCCTTATGCCCAAAAGACTATTTACATCATGAAATTCTTGAAATGTATGAGGTTTTTTTTACATGAATTTCAATTGGTTTTTTCACCCATTATTATTGAATGCATTATATTGATATTTCCCATGAATTAAGAGACAAATGGCATGATTTCTACATGTTTTCTTGAGTATTTACAGCTTGGTATAAACCCTATGACTTTACTCCTTCATAAGCTAATATTTGCATTGTTGAGATATTGAAGCATATGGCTATATTGAGATTCTGAGGTAATTTGCTGAAATTCCTAGATTTTCACATGATTTATGTATCTATACGCTAAATATTATACTTTTGATAAGCTTTAACTTGAGATTGAATAATGGGTTAGTAAGCCCTATTTGAGACTTGTGAAATTATGAACTCTTGTGCTATGAGCACCCATGTTTTGAGTATTTTGAGATGATTGAGAAATGAATTGACCTAATGGTCCTTGAGCTTTGAAATCCACTTCACTATATGAGATTATCAATTTGATTATTGGGTTTGTGGTGACCATGTGATTATTCTAAAAGTGGATTTTTTTATGAGATAAGCACAGATAATCTAAAGGGAGTAGTATTTAGCACTGAGTGGGTAAGTTACTATGGTTTTTTACCCCAAAACTATGTGCCACCGTAGGTTGGGCCTGAGGCCGAGTTTATGATGATTATGATTGGGCCCGAGGCCGAGTTTTGTTTAGTGATCACTAAACCTAGGTGATGTGAGAGCAAAAGCTAACTCATTTAATGCTTTTTAGCTCAAAATAATTGTGAATTCTGAAGCAACTCTTATTGTTTTGATGTGTTTGCTCATGATATTGTAGTAAAAGGCTGAAGGAATAAAAACAAATGACAATGAAGTAAAAGAGTTGAAAATCTAAGGAAAAGAGAAGAAATTATGGATGACGACCTCTGTGATACATTGTCAGCCTTATGATAGCTTATCAGCATTGGCGTCAACCTTAACCAAAAAACTTGAAGCCTGAGAAGGTCTGATGGCATTTTTCGCAAGCTGTCAAAGATATGGTAAGCTACCAAAAGAAGGCATCAGGAAGAATAGTGAAGAAGAGTTGCTGGATGAAGGTGACGACATTCTCAATATGTCATCACAAGTGTGGTAAGCCATCAGAAGATGCTGTCAAGTGAGACAGAACATGGTGAAATAAGCTGAAGGTCTAACGACATTTGCTATACGCTGTCACTCCTCTGGTAATCCATCGGAGGATATTGTCAGAGTGAGGCAGAACAGGTTAAGAAGGCATGACTTCTGACGACATATCTGAGACACCGTCAGAAGCCTGACAATCAACACCAATCTGTCGTTACCTAAATCCGAGCACAGTTATGATTTTGTTATTTTATTTCCTTAATTAGGCTTTAGTATAAATAGCATCTTTTAGGGTTTCATTCACAACTTTGGAAGTAGCTTTTGACATCTTGTAACTTAGTAAAGGGGAGTTCACTTGTTTTTGACTCTCTTAACTTAGAATTCAATTTTCCATCCTTTGATTTAGTTGTGGGAAATTCTTATTGTACTTGAAGGAGAAACAACTTTGAATTTCATCTTTTGTAAGTTCACTTGCTTTGAGTTATGAATTTAATCTTTGTTATCTCTTTCTATCTTATGAGCAACTAAAACCCACAACTAGGGTTGTGGGATCTATGATTATTATATCATTGATTTAATAGTTGTATTAGGATTTGAGTGATGTGGGAATATCTTGAAATTCTGTTGTTTTAACTTGAATATATTGGTTGCAAACATTAGGTTATGCCTTTGGTTTTATTTGCTTCTAACAGAGAAATAGACTAGAGGTCGTGAATTATCAACAGGGACTCGGAAGCTACCAACCTTCTAATTAATGATTGATGCTGTAACTAGATCAATCTGCCTGAGATAACATTCGGTTGGAAATAGATATGTTATCTAAGTTCAAGATAATTAGATAATAAAGTATATGGTGAGGTCGAGAGATAAGTCAGATAGTATCATCGACAGGGATAATCTGTTGTTCCCATCTATCACGAGAATTATGAACAATTATTATTCAATAGAGATTAATAGTCATAGTGATCACAACCCTAGTTTCTCTATATCATTGATTCAAAATATTGAAATCTAAGTTTTGAGTTCTAAAATAAGTTGAAACTTTA
>NW_025872559.1:15218-30794 GCF_002878395.1 Capsicum annuum
ATAGAGATTAATAGTCATAGTGATCACAACCCTAGTTTCTCTATATCATTGATTCAAAATATTGAAATCTAAGTTTTGAGTTCTAAAATAAGTTGAAACGTTAAAATTTGGTTGTTTGATAAAAACCCCTATTTTGTCCTTTTCTTATTATGTATTTGAATTTAACTTGTAGCTATAGTTTTGAACTAGTTTAATTGCCACTCATATTGTTCCCTGTGGATTCGACCCCGACTCTAAAGTTGGGTAAATATATTGACTACGATCGCTTACACCCATTCAAGAGTGTAATTTGAGCGTTATAAAAAATGGCGCCGTTACCAGGGAATAATTTGGCGTATTGAGTTGGTTTGGAATTTTAGTAATCTCCATACTTATTACTATGGCATCGTGGAATGAACATGTTCTTGGTGGTTGAAAATCTTATCTTGATGATCCATATCCATATTGTGATGGACCTCACTTTTGGTAAGATTGTAGATATGCTCTCTGGAGATAGATGTGTGCACCATCTCCATCCTACAGGGAGTATGATTGTTCTTTATGTGGCGGTCGAGATGGACATTGGAGTGATTGCCTAAATGCCCCTTCCCTCTATTGCGCTAACCTAAGTTCTAGTTCTTCTTATGAGTATGGCAGGTCTTATGGTCAAGAAAAGGAAAAATGTAGCACTGAAAAGAGTGACATTGAAGCTATGCTTCAACTAATGTTGGATCGTATAGATACAATGAATGATACCATATATGACATACGTCAAGACATTAGGGCATTTAACGAGGAAAGAGAAAGGATAGAATAGATGGATATCGAGGTCAATCATCCAAAACACTTTTCTATATTATATTTAGATGATATCTTGTCTGTGGAATCATTTAAAATAATGGAAGAGTGTGGCGATGAAGAGCAAGATTCCTATACTGATGATGAGCTTGATGTTGATCAACCCTTGGAGATTTCCCAACCAACTGAGCCAACCATGAGGGATGATGCCAAGATTGAGGGAATGGTGCTAGAAGCAAAACAAGAAGCCAAGCCAATCTCTTATGAAGACTCTAGCCCAATTCAAAGTAAAAATGTTGAGAAGATGAATAAAAGTGAGTGTGTAAAGGATAGTGTAAATTTTGAAGTAGGATTTGTTGGGCCACACTCGAAGCATGTTTCCACATTATGTTTAGATTTGTTGGGTCACACTCGAAGCATGTTTCCACATTATGCTTAGATGATATCTTGTTTGTGGAATCATCTAAAATAGTGGAAGACTGTGAAGATGAGGAACAAGAATCCTATATTCTTTATTTTACACTTGATAGGCAACACAAAAACACACCTCACTTTAAAGCTGAGTTGTTTACCATGCATCATCCATTACTCAGCTTCTTAATCTTTGTACTACCTCCCAATGAGCGAGGCAAGAAGATGGACTCTAAGTCGGGGGTGAAATTCATATCCTCAAGATGGAGGAAAAAACTAAGTTGGGTTGTACCGCGATGTTAAACTAGGCGCTTCTTGGGAGGCAACCCAAGGTATTTTGTTGTTTGTATTCGTATTATGTGATTGACATCAGATATTCATACCCATGGTTCCACATTTATGTTTCTAACTCTCTTATTTTGATTTGACGTGTTGGGAACAATGCATGATATTAAGTTGAGGGTGGGGCTAATTATGGTTGTTGATGTCCTCCTGGGGTTTTTGTTGTCGTGCCTCTTTTCCCTGGAGTCTTGTTCCTAGTAGAGCCGGCATGTTTAGGCATATTGTGTTTTGTTTTGTGATGTGTTGTGGTTAATTGGGAGAAAAATAAGTATCTAGGATAGTTGATATATTTTAGTTGATTTTTGAGACTGATAAACACCTCTTCATTGGTCTGTTTTATAACTGTGTGATATATATTTATGTGTGACCACTGTGCATCTTGTTATGGCATTAGTACTAATGACATGATATCCACTGCTAAACAATCGTATGAACTGGATAGGTAGTAGCTTGTGATGTACCTTTGTGCCATATGTGTGTGAGATACTATTTACTTCCCTTTGTGTGTTAAATCCAGAACTTGCCCGGTTAGTCTTACTTTGGTTAAAAGATAGGGGTTAGGAAAGAATCATAGGCCATTGTTGATGTTAGTCCACTTTTAGCCTAAATGACCTTCCTTGTTATGCATGATATCTCTTGATCCCTAGTTTGAGCCTGAATTGACCATTTCCTTCTATGACACCTATCACCTTCCCATTTATATCATAATGAACTTGTTTTGGCCCTGGTCCTCCTTGGACACTGTGCACCTTGACTTAGGCAAACAACCTAAGTTGAGGGCGGCTATCATAGAGGTGCGTGATGTAAAATGAGTATGAGGGATAGTCAAATAAAAGAAAAAAGAATAAAAAGTAGGGTGCTATGGAAAAAGAATAAGAAAAGAATAGTTGTGAAAAAAAATGAATAAGAAAAGCCACATCCATCCTGAATAATTTGTGATCAAGAAAAGGAGAAAAAGAAGAAAAAGGTTAATAAGTGAACCCCAAAAGTTAAGGTAGTGCCAATGAGGCTTAGTCTCTCTAAATTCCATTGAATATTATACCAGCCCTTAGCCTACATTACAAGGCGAAGAAAAGACCTATAGTGATCCTAACTTATCTGTCTTGACACCCTGGTAATGAAAATAAGGGCAAGCATATGGTATTTGACATGCATTGATTGGAATTTCTTTCTGAGAGTAAGTGTCTCTTGACCGTCCCTGCATTGATATGCTTGAGTTCATATATGAGTGAGGAGGGACTTCTTTGTTGTAAGGGAACATCGGTTGCATTGATAGCTTTTTACTTGTTTGGGTAGTGTAACTTGTACATATGCATGGTTATTATTGCTGAATTGATGCCATATCTTGATTCATTTGGGTCACATTGTTAATCTTCATGGATATACACAATTGGATTGAACGTGGAGAGTGGCATGAGTTTTGAGCTAAACTTGATAATCAACTTTGATAGGTATCTTATGTGTCTCTTGGTTAAGCATCGTAGTATGGTGTTATATAGTTGCTTGAGGACAAACAATTGTTTTTAGTTGAGGGTGTTGATGTGAGAGAAAAAGCTAACACATTTAATGCTTTTTAGCTCAAAATAATTGTGAATTCTAAAGCAACTCTTGTTGTTTTGATGTGTTTGCTCATGATATTGCAGTAAAAGGCTGAAGGAATGAAAACAAACGACAATGGAGAAAAAGAGTTGAAAATCTAAGAAAAAGGAAAGAAATCATGGCTGACGACCTCTGTGATATGTCGTCAGCCTTGTGATATCTTATCAGCATTGGCGTTAACCTTAACCAGATACTTATAGCTTGAAAAGTTCTAATGGCATTTCTTACAAGCCGTCAGTGATGTGGTAAGCTACCAGAAAAACATTAGGTTATGCCTTAGGCTTTATTTGCTTTTAACGGAGAAATAGACTAGAGGTCGTGAATTATCAATAGGGACTCAGAAGCTACCAACCTTCTATTTAATAATTGATGCCGTAACTGGATCAATCTACCTAAGATAGCATTCGGTTGGAAATAGATATGTTATCTAAGTTCGAGAGAATTAGATAATAAATTATCTGGTGAGGTCGAGAGATAAGTCAGATAGTATCATCGGCAGGGATAATCTGCTGTTCCCACCTATCACTAGAATCATGAACAATTATTATTCAATGGAGATTAATAGTTATAGTGATCACAACCCTAGTTTCTCTATATCATTGATTCAAAATATTGAAATCTATGTTTTGAGCTCTAAAATAAGTTGAAACGTTAAAATTTGTTTGATTGATAAAAACCCCGATTTTGTCCTTTTCTTATTATGTATTTGAATTTAACTTGTAGCTATAGTTTCAAACTAGTTTAATCGCTACTTACATTGTTCCCTGTGGATTCGACCCCGACTCTGAAGTTGGGTAAATATATTGACGATGATTGCTTACACCAATTCAATAGTGTAATTTGAGCGTTATCACTAGGTTATACTCCCTGGCAAGAGTATGATACTCCTCCCCAACGTGGGGTCTCTTCCTTAGGAGGACAAAACGTTGAACTCCATGTAGCTCACATGGTTTATGTCGGTTATAAGAACCTCCCTTGACATTTAGACTTCGAGATCAAATACTTATTTTCCTTCCCTATAAGCTATTTTCCTAAATGGTTGAATTGCAAAGATGTTTCTCCAACTAAAGTATTTTCTTGATGTGAGTTATTTCCTAAATGAAAGCATCTTCCCTTGTTATAGTACTTTTTATAAAGCCTTGAGATAAGTTGTTTCCATAAACTAGAATGCCTTTCCAATTGAGATGGGGTGATTTCCCTAAAGCTTGAGATGAGATATTTTCCTAAAGTGAATGAAATGCCTTCAAGTATGTTTTCACGTTATATGATTCCGAATTCCAAGTATATGAGTTCTAAATAGTTATGAAATATTGAGAATTGAAGAAGTTTTACTCTCCATGAGACTTATGCATGAGTTGAAAGTATATTTTAAAGTCCCTTAGCCTTTGGGTATTGAGAACAAGAGAAGATTTCAAATTTTGAGATTAAACAATGATGACTCACGAGATTTGTGTTACATGCTCCATTCTACATGACTTATGAGCTTTATATTTTATACTTGTTCAAGCCATGTGAGTCATCTCATAATGCATACATGATTAGATTAAAGAAGATTGTTACTATTTTATTCATATGCATTCACCCCCGTATACTCAGTACATTCCAAGTACTGATCCACATATGTGTCTATGTGCTATATTATGTCATAATGTAGGTTCAAGTGTTGAGTCCCAGCCTCGCCTGTGATTCTTCGAGTACCTTGCCAATGTTTTCTGCAGTGGTGAGTCTTCATGGTTCGAGGAGCGATCTTCAGATATTTACCATACTTGAGAGACTATGTTTTATCTTCAGTTCATTTTGAGTCAGCTGGGGACCTGTCCCAACGGCTCTCTAAATTTTGATTTGTAGAGGCTTGTCAGACTAGTGTTAGACTTGTGATGTATCGAGGGTTTGATATTGTAGTTTTGTTGAGATTTCTCTATATTGTGGTCTTATGGACCGAGTATCTTTTCCAGATTTCTCTATATTGTGGTCTTATAGACCGAGTATCTTTTCCATATTTCCTTTTATGTGATATGACTATGCTAGTGTTGAGTCCATTCTTATTTTGAATTGAGTGTCATTGGTGGAAATCGGATCTAAGGGTTAGCTTGGGGCTACTCCCTTAGGAACCGTGTGACATCCCAGGAGACGATTTTGGGTCGTTACAGCTTGCTAATTTGGCCCAGAGTTTGAACTTTTTTTAAAGCTTCAATTTTGTAAGCAATGTCCACAGAGAAGAGATTATATTTTACGATCCTACTCATTATTTATCTCCACTTGCTATCATCACGGTCTGCTTCATCCCAGTTAATTTCTTGGTTCCTAAATCCCAGTCTTTTTAATTCTATTGCTGGACTTTCAATTTCTTGGACAAACAGGCCATTTTCATCCACTGCTGATTCCACATATGGCTTATCTTTAGTTACACCCATCCTTTTGAGTCGAAATGATGGAACTAAATATCATTTCTTTGGCCTCTATTGCAAGGAAGAAAGAGCTGAATGCTTTCTTGGTATTTTGTTTGCATTCCGTTATCGATCCGCCTCTATTGAGAGGAAGTTAATGATGTCCCAATCAGTTAGGTCTACTAATTGAGACCACCCAGTGAAAGCCAATGCAACCTTGCAACTAAACTAAGATGGTAACTTAGTTTTGGCAGACTCTAATGGTACTGTTGTTTGGTCCACTAATACTACAGGATAATCTGCTTCTGGCTTAAAATTGACAAAAATGGGGAATCTTGTGCTCCTTGATAATGTCAATCACATAATTTGGAAATCTTTCGATCATCCTACAGATTCTTTTTAGAGTACGTGCCCTAATGATCAGTGAATTTAATATAAAAGTTGACTATGGATGGAGCGGGTTGCCTGAAGTGTTTCAAGGAAGCAGTAAAATAGGAAGTAAAGAACACAATGATTTTTACATGGAAAACACCCGGCTCAAAAAGGTGTAAAAAACCACGACCTGTACCTCTACAGGATTTAACTCCAACTTCACTAAATAACTCTAAGCCTCAGCAATGACTGATTACAAAACTCTTGTAACCAACAACTAGGAATTATAAACTCTAATTCCTATACCTCAATAACAAGGAATCATAAACTCTAATTCCTATAACTTAACAACTAGGAATCATAAACTCGAATTCCTATAACTCAACAATCACCCTTGACTGTTGAACCCACTTCGAGTTATCCCACACTTGAAGTTAGCTCATCTCAATATTGTTCCTAAATAATCAATCTAGGAAAACAATAAATTAAAACTCAATAAGAACAATATATTTAAACTTACTCATGAACTGTAAAGTTCTATCCTGTGAAATAGGTTCTTCAATATGTTCCTTTGTACTGGCAGCACTTGAATCTTCAGTCAGAATTCTCACAATTATGAATTTTCTCAATTTACTCATGTTTATCCTTTTCTCTCTCTGTAAGTGTTCAAGTTATTCTAAATAATACATCTTTTATTTAAGCACAGCTCTCCAAAGAGTCATTCTTTATTTCAAACTCCCCTTTTAATCAGAACTCTCATTGCATAGAATCTACTTCAAGTGAGACTCCTTCTTTAATTCCAACTCTTGTCTCCTTAGTGTTGTAGTCAAACTCCAACTCTTTAAATCAATACATGTTTATTTCCTTGAGTTTATCTGAATTAGACACCTACCTGGTCCTTCCTTAATTTTTGCATGCTTTTCCTTAATCATCGATGATTTTGTTGGGTTCAAAATATATAATAAAATGTGAATGAAAAAATGGAGGAAAAATGGTGGATAATGGAGACACCGATTTAGAAAGTGTACTCCCAAATTGGAAAGTTCACTCTTTCTCCCACATTGGTGGAAAAAGAGAACTTGTGAGTGTTTAAAATAAGGAACACTTAGTCCACATGGTAAGTGAGGCAAGAAATAAGATATGCCTCATGCTGTCATCGTCGTCGCTCGCTTGGCTAGGCTTCGGCTTTGGAATTGGAATTGGCATTGGAAAATGATCGATCAATGAGATCTATCTTTTTGGACAAAGTTTATTTGACAAAAATTCAGTTCGAAAATACCAAAGGTAAAAATGCAAGTTTTTTTGTGTTTTAATACTCCGTTTATATGCATGCATGCAGATTCCGAAATAGTGCAATGCTGAAACGAAGGGACCCAACCCTTTAACGAAATGACACACTGATTCATGAAATGGTATGCTTATTCAGAAAAGGCACATTCTTTGGACAAACAAACATGGCTTTTCCAGAAAGGTCACACCTTTTAAGTGAACCACCCACTTTTCAGAAGAGGCATACGTTGGCTATATAAACCTGCTTTCATCCACAGGTTTAGCTATGAACTTTTTGAAATACAAACGCTGTTTTTGTATTGAAAAACTTTCTGTGTGATCTATCAAATTGTTAAGAGAGTTCACTGAATCCAACAAATTGAGGTACCACTATTGTTCGGATTGAAGGCCATAGCTTTTCCAGAAAGGTCACACCTTTTAAGTGAACCATTGCCACTTTTCTGAAGAGGCACATGTTGGTTATATAAACCTATTTTCATCCACAGGTTTAGGTATGAATTTTTTGAAATACATACTCTCTTCTTGTCTTGAAAAACTTTCTGTGTGATCTATCAAATCGTTAAGTGAGTTCATTGAATCCAACAATTTAAGGTACCACTATTGTTCAAATTGAAGGCCATTTTATCCTGGGAGAAAGATTCCAAAACCTCGGGTATAGTGAGAGAAATTATTCCTTAAGGACACTCCATGAATTCGGAGGACTTGGTCTTAAATTATGTTTCACTCCATGAATTCGGAGGACTTGGTCTTAAATTATGTTTCATCTCTTTTCTGAATCTTAACATTCTTCTTAGATAGATTATTCATAATCTAGTGTTGAAGGTGTTACAGAACTTCATAAGTGTTCTTGTCTTGGACTTGAACTAGTGTTGAAGTTTGTGTTTCTTATATACAGACTCTTATATCCGAATACATAAAAGATAACAATCTTAAGGAATAATTTTTTGCATAATCTATATTGCTTGTTTTTGGAGATTAAAGCTTTAAGATTTCTACTCCGTTTAAACTTAACTAGTGATTCAAAGACATAAAATCTTCATCACAAGTTAAAGATCATTCGGTTGACGATTTAAAGTCATAAAATCTTCATCGTTAACTAGAAACAAGAAGAAGAGTTTAAAGTTTCTTAACTTTATAAATAGTATTCTAAAAATACTAAATTCTATTGTCTTGTAGTGACAGGAAAAATGACTAACGAAAGTCAAATGCAAGATGAAGCTACGACTGTGGGGGCAACTAGTATTCCCTCAACAAGTCGAGCAAATGCTCTGCAACCAATGGCGCCTGCGGAGAAGCCCAGAAAATTTGCGAGTATTGACTTTAAGTGATGGAAGCAAAAGATGTTCTTTTACCTCACCACTCTATGCCTTCAAAGGTTCATTAGTGAGGATACTCCTCAGGTGCCTGAGGGAACCTCATACATAGAGCATTTCATGATTATAGAAGCTTGAAAACACTCGGATTTTCTTTGTAGGAATTATATATTCAGTGGTCTCCAAGACGACCTCTACAATGTTTATAGTGGTGCTAAGACATCGAAGGAATTGTGGAGGACACTAGAACAAAAATACAAGACAGAGGATGTAGGAATTAAGAAATTCTTTGTTGCAAGGTTCTTGGGCTTTAAAATGATAGATAGCAAATCACTTGTCTCTCAAGTGTAGGAATTGCAAGTAATCATTCACGATCTCCTAGTAGAAGGTATATGTTTGAAAAATAACTTAGTTGAACAAATTAAAAATGTTCTTAGTATTCACATAAACTATTTTGTAGGTTTGATTATAAATGATGCATTTCAAGTAGCAGCAATCATTGAGAAGCTACCACCTATGTGAAAAGATTTCCAAAACTATTTGAAGCACAAACACAAGGAGATGGTTGTAGAAGATCTTATTGTCCAACTACGTATTAAAGGGGATAATAAAGCTACTGAGAGAAGGTCAAAAGGGAATTCTACAATTAATGGATCACATATTGTAGAAGATGACCAAAATAATTCTAATAAAAGAAAGAAAGTTGAACAAGAAAGCCATCAATCCAAGAAGAAGTTCAAGGAAAAGTACTTCAACTGAGGCAAGATTGGCCATAAGTCCACGGATTGTCGTGCCCCTAAGAAAGACAAGAAAAAGGACCAAGCAAATATGATTGAGTCCAACAAAGAAAGTGATGATCTGTGTGCTCTGTTCTCAGAATGCAACTTGGTGGGGAATCCTCACAAATGGTGGATGGATTCTATTGCCACCAACTATGTTTGTGCCAGCAAAGAGTTGTTTTCATCATTCGCTCCAGCTCAAGTAGAAGAAATTATTTACATGGCTAACTCTGCTACGACTAATGTAAAAGAAACAGGAAAAGTGGGCTTGAAAATGACTTCAGGAAAGGTCTTGACACTTAACAATAGGAACTTAATTTCTGTTTCACTTCTAGACAAGAACAGATTCAAATGTGTAACCATTTTTGGAAAAATTGTAATTAGAAAAGGAGAAGTGTATATAGGAAAAAACTATCTCACCGAGGGCCTTTATTAGATGAATGTAATGAATGTTGAAATCAATAAAAATTCAAATTTTTCTTATTTACTTGAGTCTTATAATTTGTGGTGTGAACGTTTAGGCCATGTTAATTACAAAATGTTACGAAAACTGATTAACTTAGAGGCTTTGCCAAACTTGGAGTGCAATAAATCAAAGTGTCAAACGTGTGTGGAATCAAAGTATGCAAAGCATCCTTATAAGTCCGTTGAGAGGAATTCCAATCTTTAGACTTAGTACAAACTGACATTTGTGATATGAAGTTAACACCATCACATGGTGGGAAAAAGTATTTTATAACTTTTATTGACGATTGTACTATATATTGTTATGTCTACTTGCTAAATAGTAAGGATGAAGCAATAGATTCATTTAGGCAACACAAAACTGAAGTAGAAAATCAGTTAGAGAAAAAGATAAAAATAATAAAAAGTGATAGGGGCGGAGAATATGAATCTCCCTACGCTGAAATATGTGTAGAGAATGAAATTGTTCATAAAACTATGACCCCGTATTCTCCTTAATCTAACGGAGTTACAGAAAGGAAAAACCAAACGTTGAAGGAAATGATGAATTCCTTACTTATAAGTTTCGGTTTACCACAAAACTTGTGGGGGGGAGGCTATCCTTACAGCCAATCGTATACTCAATAGAGTTCTCCATTGTAAGATACAATCAATTCCTTTTGAAAAATAGAAAGGAAGGAAACCCAACTTGAAATATTTCAAAGTATGGGGGTGTCTAGCAAAGGTCCAAGTTCCTATGCCTAAAAGGGTTAAGATAGGACCTAAAACTGTGGACTGTGTGTTCATAGGATATGCTAAAAGTACTAAAGTATGTCAATTTTTGATTCATAAATCTGAACATTCGGATATAAATGAAAATACGATAATTGAATCAGATAATGCTGAATTCTTTAAAAATATTTACCCGTATGAAATTAGACATGAATAGTCTAGTGGAGGATCTAAACGAGCTCGAGACGAACCAAGTGAGAATATACATAATGAAGAGAATCCAAGATGTAGTACACGTCAAAGAACGTCTGCTTCGTTTGGATCAGATTTTGTAATATTTCTCTTAGAAAATGAGCCTCAAACATTTAAAGAAGCAATGCCATTGTTAGAATCATCCTTTTGGAAAGAGGCAATCAACAGTGAGATTGATTCAATCTTAAGCAACCATACATAGGAATTGGTTGATATTCCTCCAAGAAATAAACCTTTAGGATATAAATGGATCTTCAAAAGAAAAATAAAGGCGGATGGTACTATTGACAAATATAAGGCAAGACTTGTTGTAAAAGGCTTTAAACAAAAATAAGGCCTTGATTACTTTGATACATACTCACCAGTAATAAGGATAACATCGATTCGAATGTTAATTGCCTTGGCGGCGGTATATGATCTTGAAATCCATCAAATGGATGTGAAAACCGCATTCCTAAATGGAGAATTGGAGGAAGAAGTTTACATAGAACAGCCTGAGAGTTTTGTGGTTCCAGGAAAAGAGAATAAGGTGTGTAAACTTATTAAGTCGTTGTATGGACTAAAGAAAGCACCTAAGAATGGCATGCAAAGTTTGACAAAACTATGTTGACAAATGGGTTCAAGATAAATGAATGTGATAAATGTGTTTATATTAAAGACACTCCGAATCACCAAGTCATTATTTGTTTATATGTGGATGATATGTTGATCATCAGTAGAGACATTTCTGACATAAATGCAACAAAATGAATGCCCGAGAGTAAGTTCGATATGAAAGACCTTAGAGTTATAGATATGATCTTAGGAATAAGAATCCATAGAACTACATAAGGGTTGACATTGTCACAATCTCATTATATCAAAAATGTACTTGAAAAATTCAAGTATATGAAATTTGGTATTGCCAAGACTCCATTGAATATGAGCTTTGCACTTTGCAAGAATGAAGGTGAACGTGACTCACAATTGGAGTACGCAAGAGTATTGGGATGTTTAATGTATATAATGAACTATACACGACCAGACATAGCATGCGCTATTAGTAAATTGAGTTGGTACACGAGTAATCCCAACAAAACTCATTGGATGCCATTGAGAAGAGTTTTGGGGTATCTTAAATACACTCAAGACTATGCCTTGCATTATAATAAATATCCCATGGTACTCGAAGGATATAGTGATTCAAATTGGATCACCGGATCGAATGAAGTAAAATCCATATGTGGATATGTATATACTATTGGTGGAGGAGCAGTCTCTTGGAAACCATCCAAATAGACTTGTATTGCTTGTTTTACAATGGAATCTGAATTTATTGCATTGGATAAAGCCGGTGAAGAAGCAGAATGGCTCTGAAATTTCTTGGAAGATATTCTTTATTGGCCCAAACCAGTGGCACCAGTATGTATACACTGTGATATCCAAACAGCAATAGGTAGGGTAGGGATCATGATGTACAACGATAAATCTCGTCACATACGACGGAGACATAATATCGTTAGAGAACTTCTCTCTAGTGAAATTATCACTGTTGACTCTATAAAGTCAAAGGATAATGTGTTGGATCCACTTACTAAAGGATTATCTAGAGAAGTAGTGGAAAGGACATCCAAGGAAATGGGTTTAAGACCTAGGACAAGTCAGCATAGCTTTAACTCTACCTAGCAGGCTGGAGATCCCAAGAGCTAGGTTCAAGGAGATCAAACAAAGTTGTGTCTGACAGGTTCAACATTGTTAATTACTCAACCTATTCTCATGATGTAGACAATGTTTAGTAAACAAGGATAAGACTTATGGTGAAAAGTCTTTTAATGATTATCTAAATTTGGTATATTTGATCAAATAGTTTAATCTATAGGATTGAATGTTTAGAAACCACCTATGTGAGGGCGAAGTGGAAGCCGCTTTAAGGAGAGTGTTAGTAAAGGCCTATTCTCTAAGTTCTAATGAAACCGGAACGTGCTCATGGATAAAAAGAACAAAACTATGAGAACCATAAATGGTAAAAGGCTGGCTGTGTGACATCTGTTGTCTAGGTGTACACTAAAGCTCGAAGGTTCAAAAATCTCAAATCTACCAATTGACTGAGTGCATCCGATGCATGTTCACTATGGAAAGTTCAAAGGGAAACCCACTTATCCAGATGGAATCAGTGTTTTCTTGATGATCACATACTTGTCCATAAAAATTTTACGAAAAATAGTCATTTTCCATTTATGTGGGGGATTGTTGGGTTCAAAGTACATGAAAAAGTGTGAATGAGAAAATGGAGAAAAAATGGTGGAGAATGGAGACACCAATTTAGAAAGTGTACTCCCAAATTGGAAAGTTCACTCTTTCTCCCACATTAGTGGAAGAAGAGAACTTGTGAGTATTTAAAATAAGGAACACTTACTCCACATGGTAAGTGAGGCAAGAAATAAGAGATGCCTCGCGTCGTCGTCGTCGTCGCTAGCTCGGCTCGGCTTTGGCTTCGGCTTCAAATTCAAATGATTGATTGATAAGATCTATATTTTTGGACAAAGTTTATTTGACAGAAATTTAGAAATTCAGTTCAAAAATACCAAAGGGAAAAATGTAATTTTTTTGTGTTTTGATACTCCATTTATATGTATGCATGCATATTTTGAAACAGTGTTTTGAAATAATGCAGTGCTGAAACGAAGGGATGCAACCCTTCAATGAAATAATACACTGATTCATAAAATAGTATGCCTGTTTGGAAAAGACACATTCTTTGGACGAACAGACATGGCTTTTCTAGAAAGGTCACACCTTTTAAGTGAACCATTACCACTTTTCAGAACAGGCATATGTTGGTTATATAAACCTATTTTCATCCATAGGTTTAGGTGCAAATTTTCTAAAATACAAACTCTCTTCTTGTCTTGAAAAACTTTTTGTGTGATATATCAAATGGTTAAGTGAGTTCACTGAATCCAACAATTTGAGGTACCGCTATTGTTTGGATTGAAGACCATTTTATCCTGGGAGGAAGATTCTAAAACCTCGGGTACAGTGAGGGAAATTATTCCTTAAGGACACTCCATGAATTCGGAGGACTTTGTCTTAAATTCTGTTTCATCTCTTTTCTAAATCTTTACATCTTAGATATATTATTCGTAATCTAGTGTTGAAGGTATTACAGAACTTCATAAGTGTTCTTTTCTTGGACTTGAACTAGTATTGAAGTTTGTGTTTCTTATATACAGATTTTTGTACCCGAATACATAAAAGATAACAGATTTTGCTACAAGTTTCAGCTACATAAGACAGTGTGTCAGTGAACCAGCTTGACTGACATGTTTCATATCACTTTGTTAGTTTATCAATAATCAAAACTACATCATACCCAACAAATTCTACCTTTTTGATGATGACAAACCTCTTGTCTTTATGCATTCAAACATCTTCACCTGTAGGCACTAAAGTATAAAACACTAGAATGAAACAAGTTAGTCAATGGGTTATAAACATTGCAACCCTCCTATCTTCCCTCTTTTTGCATCTTCGAAAAATCATTTTTAATGCAATAATATACTAGCCAAAGTGATTTGTTATGCTATTCATAGCCACTGGGGCTATCACTAAAACAATCAGACAAAGACTTTAGCCAACATAGTAATATATTAAAGAGAGCAAAAATATAATTCAATTTAGCAAAGATAACCATTCCATTTAACTGACAGAGCATGTACCACATTAAACCTAAGCTAGTACTGAACAAGAAAAAACAACTAAGAATTAATAAAAAAAGAATATGGTATAAAAGTGGGACATGTCTAAGGATACAAATAGTGAGGAGCTGATGAGAAAGGTGGAATAGGTGATATCAATTGTGTCAATTGATGAATGAATTCAACATTTTAATTACTCTATCAATCAAGGTCAAGCTTCAAATTCATGATCCTATCTTTAAGGACCTCTTATTCCACTTCATGATTGTCTTGTGTAACTTCTAGTTCAAATTTTTTTTAGCTAAATTATTTTTTTTATCAATTTATTTTTCAAATGAGTGTTAGCCCTCCTTATTGAAACAGGTATAGAAGCATGATTCATTAGCTCAAGAACATCCATTGTTGTTTTATAAGTCAAACCTGAACTAGGACTGAGACGTCCCTAAAAAAGTAGCCAATTAGGAACTAAAAGGGAGAGCATGTCCCTTTTCATTCTTCATAAACATATGCTGCATGCGATTGAAGGTCAAGTTTGGAAAATTTATGATACAAAAATTGATATTTTGGTTGAGAGAGAAGAAAGAATTTCTGATATAGAATTAACACATTTGTGCACAACCATTTGGAGAGAGTCAAAGAAAATTTGGTCAATCAATTTGTCAGGATCATAGGACAAGGGGAGGATGAAGTATGAGGAATGAAATAGGTGTGCTCAACTATTTCAGCTTAGATAGCCTATGCTTATGTCAGTGTAGAGCATACCTAATAAGAAGAACTTTGTGGTCACAATTGCTTGCTTGTACCTATTTTCTGCATAATCTAACACAAAATTAGGTTAGAAGAGTCAAAAATCTAAAATTGGGACACACAACTAAATAGTCAACATTTTTATAGCCCTCAAGAGTGAAATTACTTTCATTTGAATACCATAGTCTTAGGCCATTGATTCTCATGAGATATCTCAAGATTCTTGTGACAACGCCAATTCTTATGAATTACCAACAAAATTATCATTAGCTTGTGTTGGTGTTATTAATGCATTAGTTTATTGATTTTTTGTTCCCCTTGTCAATATGCCCTCAGTCTGTACAACAGTTGAACCAGGTGGTACAATATGGTCCTATGTATGCTCATCAGTTTCACTATCATCCTCTTTTTTTTTTTGCCATCTCCAAAAGATCCATTCCCCCTTTAAATATGG
>NW_025872560.1:0-4510 GCF_002878395.1 Capsicum annuum
AAATAAAGACATTTGAAAATAAGATTAAGGCTTTCTAGAATATTCTATCAAAACATTGTAAACAAAAAAATAATGTCAAACAAGATTTAGGCTTTCGAGAAATATTCTATGAAAACACAAGTTAAGACATTTTCAGTAGGGTATGTTGATATATATTTTTGATGTTATCATTTATTTTGAATTATAAAAATATTACATCAAATTCTTAAGCTTAAAGATTAAATTCTTTAAATAATTTTTGTTAACTTTACTTTTGATCATAATAAATTGATTTTCTTTATATAGATATTAATCCTTTGTTAAAATTACAAGATAAACATCGATCTCAAGTAGTTTGGGACGACGCGATACAAGAAATGTGTTTAAATATATGTCGTACCGATATTGAATTTTAGCAACACATAAAGCATCGTCCATTGCATTATTAAATCCTTCAATATTTAAGTTTGAGTGAGTTTAGCAGAATTGTAGAAGTATACAATCTTTACGATGTTGGACTTATAAGTGCATTGATTGAGAGGTGGCGCCCAGAAAATTCACACATTTCACATGCGAATTGGTGAGGCCACCATTCTATTACATGATGTCAAAAATATGTCCGACATGGTTGTAGATGTAAGTCTTATAATTCTAGAAGGTTCTAGTGATTTAGGCGTTGCATCTAGATGACAAATGAAGTGTAACCTAATAGGACGGGAACCTCCTGTAGATTGCTTTTTTGGAATTACCAGAATATATGTATCTAGCTTAGCTAATTGTGTAAATGACTTAGACAATACTACTTGTGATACACCCAAAATTGATGTGCAAAAAAGAGTTAGGTTGTACCTTATATGGTTGTGCGGAGGTACATTGTTTCTGTATAAGTCCTATTCCAAACTTTCTTTGGACTATTTAATTGAGAGGCAAAACTTAAATACATTGTCAACCAAGTCTTGAGGAGCAGTCGCATTGTTATTTTTGTACTATTCTTTATGTCGTGCATCCATGTCTTCATCTAGAGATGTATGTGAATTTCTTTCCTTAGTTCATGTACGTGAAACTTAATATTTGTCTTTCAAAATTTGTACTACTTAATTTTATTTTGTTAGTAAAATAATTTAATTTTATATTTTTATAGGTATGGGCATGGGATCATATTATTCCACTTCAGCCAACACTGCTTCCTCTGAGGGAAAACTATCATGAGGCCTCAACTCCACTTGCACATAAGTGGAATTTTCACGACTCGAGGCTAGCCCCTAGTCGTAACTCGGTGCTTAAGGCCACAAGTGACCCCTAGCTTACCCATGATCTGGTACTTATTGTGAGCAATAAATAATATAATAATAAAACATCATATGCAAAAGTTAAAATGATAGAAGTCTATTAAGATATAAAACTGAAGCAACTACCAACATGTTTGAATTACAGAATAAATCATAAACAAGTCTGAATAGCTGAATCTAGTCTAAATATATGAATATTTAAACATCTAGTCTGGAAGCGTCTTAGACATGTAGAGTTAATGGGACAAACCTCCAACTAACTCTAACTTACTAAAATGAAAGAAAAATTGTACCTAATTTGTCCTCTATGGATGAGGACTCACCACTACTGCTGCTGAGCGGGACTGAGCTTACCAAGAGCGATCGAAGAATTGAGCGTCCAAACCTATATTGTGAAATCAATATAGTGTAAAATAGAGTATGTGGTTAGTAGTTTGAATGTACTAGTACGTGAGATAGGTACTAACTAAAAATACATATGGATAGTGAATATGGATGCATGAACATATAGAAAGAATACAAGACCAAGTAAAACATGTACTGAGATAATCTGTAAAACTAACTGACTGAATAGCTGATAAACTGAATACTTGGTCATGCAAACCCATTCTGATATAAACTAAGTACCAATAGAACTATGGGGGCTATCATGTAACTGTCATTCCTCAATCTGACATAGTGGAGGTCCAACCTGGAACCCTAGTTGAAAGAGTGTCAGTACCTTGCCACACATACTTACATTGGCTGTGTGGATCCACTAAACTGGTATCCTGAAGGACTAGGGTGTCATTCTTCTACAGGTGGGTGACCCCTAAGAGAGTATTAGTCTTGTACTGGCAGGTGACATCTCATAACCTACGCTGGCTATGTAGTTTTGAAACTTAGGGACTACTACAAAAGGTCTCAGTCCTCTACTGGCGGGTGAGCCTTCATACCTAGGTTCACTCAGTGCTAAATCCTACTCCCAATTGAACTGGTATTGGTACTAATTTAAAGTCAACTGGACATCATAACTGATAATGCTCAACATAATCATAACAAACTGAGTATGAAAGTAAAATCATGATATGGATGACTTGCTACTTGTAATTCTGAACATATAGGTATCAGGTGTTCATAACCCTCTAACACTGAATAATACTTTAAATAAAAAATCATTATTCAAAACATTGTATGGGAATTCATGATTCGTAAATCCTAAAACATAGTACATTTCATATGAGTACGTGAATATGATAAACTTATGAGAACATCATGATCACATGGTTTATTTCATAACTTAAGAAATTAACATTATATTAATTGAAGATGATGTGGGTGATTCAAATTCAAAACATATAATAACATAATTCACATGGGGGAAACAAAATGGCATGGCTAGAATTCAAAACTACTAAGAAATCATGGATTAAATTAATAGTTAACATGTATATTTTCATAAAAGAGGATAAAAGTTTCACACTTGAACAAAAAGGGGATTTTGGGAATCAATGGGTGGAAGAAACGCATTGATGAATATTCCACATACTTTAATTGCTTGAAACCTTGAAGAAAAAGCTTGAAATTTGGACCTTGAATGCTTGAATCCTTGTGAAGAGGCTTGATTTTACGTTCTTGGGAAAGGGGGATGGTTTTACGTAAGATAATTTATGGGGAATAGGGAATTTGATGCCATTTTTGAGGTTTTAATTTGTCATTTGGATGGTTGAGGAGAGGGGGAAAGGACCTAAACACCCCCCATTAAGTTAATAAAAAGACTGTAGAAAACAAAGCCTCCGTGTTACAGAGGTTATCGCGGAGACTAATTGTAACACCTCAAAATCTGACCTCGAGATGTCACACGGTGCTCAAGACTACGAGTAGACCCAACCTAATCCTTTAATCCTGCTACTAGGTCTGAACCTTATTTCAAGATAATCTAGTCAAGAAATAGTATTATATCATACCAAAACTAAACTAAATAAATTAAAGATACTATTTGAATAGAAAATACTGATAATCTGTAAATAAACTCATAGTCTGATAAACCTCTACTACTAAAGAACTAGAGAGACATTGGGACAGACTCCCAACTGACTAGGACTAAACTGAAAATGATAACTCAATTACTATGAAAGCTTGAAATCTGAAGAAGTAGGCCCTCAAATCATGAGGACTCACTAACTGTGGGAGCGTAGATAAAGATTTTTGAACTACTCACGCTGCTGATACTGAGAACCTAAACAAATATTATAAGACAATATAACACATAGACATATATGTGGATCAACACTTTAAGGATTTACTGAGTATATGGGGGTGTAATGCATAAGTAAGACATCATCGTAATTAGAAAGTAAATGTATGTTGGATGTATATGACTCACATAATCTTGATTATCAAAAATACCAAAATATAAATCATGGATAACAAATCATACTTGTAAATCTTGTGAGTCATAACACTTGGTCTTATAAAAGCTTTTCTATCATTCTTTTTTTTGAAAACTTAGAAGCATTGGGAGCCTTGGGAAATCTTAGAACTTTGGGACTTAGGAAGTTTCTTCTAACCGACATAAACCATGTGAGCTGACATGGAGTCCAACGTCTTGCCCACATAGGGGAGAGCTGTTCTATCCTTGCCATCAGAATAGAACCTTAACTTAAGTGATCACTATCTTTGCCTACTATGGGCAAATCAGAAACCTACGGTGGCACATAGTTCTGGGATATGAGACCTTAGAATCATCCCCAACTCGATGCTAAATACTACTCCCATACTTATTGCTCAGAACTTTTAGGAAATCCACCTTAAAACAATGCAAGAGTTTATAATGAAAACCAATTATACTTCTCTTTGCTTTAAATCATAAATATTCTGGATTCCTATCTTAGCTTAGGTTCGAAAGATCAATATTTCTTTAAAATCTGAATGTTTGCTTGTTAAAGCATGCTAATAATATACTCTTCATGAAATATCAAAATTCATACTTGGGTTTAAAGCATATGAACTTAAATGATCACAATTTTATAATAAAGATTAATTCTCAACAAATATCTTGGAAACACTTGAAATTATCAATTCATAATAGAAATGTGCAATTCATGGTATAAATCCTCAATTCAAAGTATAAATAGGTGGGATAAACATGTAATTCAAGGCTTAAATCACTTATATCTTCATAAACTTAAAACAAGATGTTTTGGGTATAAACCCCAACTTGCAAATCATGTAATCTTTAATAAAATTCAAGTTTTGGGGCA
>NW_025872560.1:7510-14448 GCF_002878395.1 Capsicum annuum
TTGTTGTTGGATTATCTCATTTTTAGTCATCCTTTACTTAGAGACCCTGATTACGCTAGTATTAACTTTCCTTCTTGGCTATGATCCTCAAGAGGTTAGATTGGTTCCCTCATGTTGTTATCTCAGAGTTTAGTCCTACATAGGTGTGTGCGCATATATATATATATATATATATATATATCGTCCTCTTTTCTTATCTATTCATATCGTATATGTGTTCTTTGGCCTTATTTACTACTATATATCCTTCCTTCACTCTTCATTTGTATGTTGGCTAGTGATATATGGTATTGCACTTTAGTTCTTGAATACTATTAGGATAGGATAACTTTATCCTTATTGTTCCCTTAGCATTATTATTTTTAGTTTCTTCAATAGTTGCATATAGATTATATTCTTGCTTTACATGTTATTTATGCTTGCATTATCTTTTGAGCTCCGCCGGCTGATACCTACTGAGTACCAGGTGTTTGGTACTCATACTATACTTCTACATCCTATAGATCATAGTGAGAGTTCTCACCGTTAATATGTGCATCATGCGGAGCAGCTATGGATTAGAGATTTGGAGTGATCTCCTGGCGTTTAGAGTATTCTTGATCTCCCTCATACTGATTAGACTGATCCAAATACATCTTTGTATCTATATTTATTCCATATTTCTACTTCGTACTCTGATTGTTTAAAAGCTCTTGACCTAATTTCACTAGTTCTTGGGGTTGCTTTATATATATTAGTCTCTTTATTATATTCATTCTGCTGCTTTTGTTCATTTTTTTGATAGTCTTCTACTAGCTGTTACAAACTATTGGTTGGCTTACCTACTGAGGGGTTACAGTAGGTGCCATTATGACTTGAGCAATTGGGTTGTGACACTCCATGTCATATATCACTGCACGTATTAGAACCAGGAAACATTCCCTTGAGAAGATACCAGTTAACAAGGTTATGAGTATATCATTAAATGAACCTGGTCCTTATGAAATAGGATCCCTTTGAGGAATAAGTTCTTACATAGTTAACTCTAAAAAAATGGATTAAGTTCTATTGGCAGTATATCTGGTAAGGATCGGGTTCTCACATAGTTGACTTATAGAAATAGATCAAGTTCTATTAGTGAGAAATCTGGTACCAGGCCCTCTCAAGAGTTTTGTCAATCATCAAAACCACATGTACATCAATTTATCCCTTTTTGATGCTGACAACCGTATAACTAATATATCTAGGAGTATTAAGTCCCTAATCAGTTTCCCCTATCACCAACATCTCATTATCAGTTCCTCCTATCACCAACATTTCCAAATAATAATATTTTAATTCTTTTCTGGTCCCCTTATAAGCTTGCCAGTCATAAGAATCAAGACTTAGTTTGTTAATCATCAAAACCACAAATATAATATTTTCTCCCTTTTGGATGATGACAAACTTAAGTTAGTAGTGAATCAGATTAGGATGTTCAACCTGACAATAATACTCATTTCTATTCCCCTATTACCATTGATCAGTTCCCCTTACCACATTATTCTCTCAGGTACCATGTCCCTTCATCAGTTTTGTCTATCTCTATTATTTATCCTTTCACCAGGATCATCCCCCTTTCGGCATTATTAAAAAAGGAAAATAGTAAACCAAGTAAATGAGAGAATCAACACATGGTCATTGGGGCAACACTATTATGAGTAAGAGGAATAAAGAAGAAAAGGAGATATATTCAACAACAAGATGTGCAAAGTGTTCTATTCATACCATTAAAAGCATATATAAAAGTGGAGAACTGTCAATTTACCATATAGGGTCTGAAATAAAACTTAGGCAAAAGATGGATGATATGAACAAATATTGGGAAAGAAGACATGATAAGAGTTGATTCAAGACATTTGTTATCTTAAGAACTTGGACAAGATTTTTGTTTATGTCCCCAACTTTGATTTCTAACTGAGATACTTCACCTTTTGAGGAACTAATTCATGATGAAGAGCCATCAGGGCACCTGGTACCCTTAAGAGAATTGGAGGAAACTTGCATGCAATCCAGTCATCAGAATCAAACACTTCGTAATAAAGCATCCTTATTTTAGATATATTTTTTTGAGTGAACTCCTTTACATGAACTTTCTGCATTGATCACTCACCAGGGGTTTCGTGTCCCTACTAAAAAATATCCCTTCTTTTCATTTTTTTAAGAAATTGAACTTCCTTTCTTTTCCTTGACAATCCTCTCTCAAACAACTTCCCATTAGAGCTCTTGGATATCAATATCAGATTTTACCCCTTTTTTTGTCTGGACACAGTAGAGGAATCAGGTCTCGACTATGTGTAATTTTCTACAGGATATTTACTTCCTCACTTTCTTGTACATTCTTACCAACCCCATTAAATTTTTTTGGTCACCTAATCCTTTCATCAGAACCTTTACTTGAAGTAAAATTATGAATGTCTTTGAAGGGTCCAACATTCTTAGAAAGTAGTTTAAGAAAAGTAGGGTTCGAAAAAGGGAGATCAAAAGGAACTGTTAGATCAAGTATTTTAAGGAATTTTCAATTGTCCTTTTGAAGAGATGGTAAAATGAAGGAACGATTCAGATTATGCCATTAAAAGAGAAGAATCAACGTGTCATGTCAAGAAAGGATATGACAATAGAGTTTCAAACATTACGATTTTCCGAAAGTGTGAAAAAAGAAAAAGGAAATCGATGTGGCATTTCAAGACAATACAAAATTTTTATTAGAGAAGTTAGTGGTACAAACTAATGAAGAGGAACATGGTCCCTCTTCTGAACTTTTGTGTGCATACTTTAAGATACCTAGACAATATCCATTTTTTAATTTCTCTCATCTTGCTATGTGTGCATACCTACAATGATATAGAGTTGTATTAGACATAGTAAAAGTGAGTCTCAAACCAAAAAGGCAAATTATTTTACCAGAGATTCCAAAGAGGACGACTGATTTCGAAAGTAACTAACAAGGACAAAACTCTTTTGGATGATAAATTTGTCCCACTATAGTGCTGGCAGTACTAACGAATTGCTTGTTGTCCAATGATTTGCAAATTGCTTGTTGTCCAATGATTTGCATATCTCTTAGTGTCCAACAATTTTCAAGTCGTTTGGTTTCTAGCGATTTGCATGGTATGATTTCATAAAGCTAATTTGGTTACATGCAACATGTGTATCTGCATGTGAGTCTTTTTATAAAATATAACACGTGAAGTCCTAAAACACATAAACTTAACTAATCTCTATTCTGAAGTGCAGAAATATTGTAAACAAATAAAGACATTTGAAAATAAGATTAAGGCTTTCTAGAATATTCTATCAAAACATTGTAAACAAAAAAATAATGTCAAACAAGATTTAGGCTTTCGAGAAATATTCTATGAAAACACAAGTTAAGACATTTTCAGTAGGGTATGTTGATATATATTTTTGATGTTATCATTTATTTTGAATTATAAAAATATTACATCAAATTCTTAAGCTTAAAGATTAAATTCTTTAAATAATTTTTGTTAACTTTACTTTTGATCATAATAAATTGATTTTCTTTATATAGATATTAATCCTTTGTTAAAATTACAAGATAAACATCGATCTCAAGTAGTTTGGGACGACGCGATACAAGAAATGTGTTTAAATATATGTCGTACCGATATTGAATTTTAGCAACACATAAAGCATCGTCCATTGCATTATTAAATCCTTCAATATTTAAGTTTGAGTGAGTTTAGCAGAATTGTAGAAGTATACAATCTTTACGATGTTGGACTTATAAGTGCATTGATTGAGAGGTGGCGCCCAGAAAATTCACACATTTCACATGCGAATTGGTGAGGCCACCATTCTATTACATGATGTCAAAAATATGTCCGACATGGTTGTAGATGTAAGTCTTATAATTCTAGAAGGTTCTAGTGATTTAGGCGTTGCATCTAGATGACAAATGAAGTGTAACCTAATAGGACGGGAACCTCCTGTAGATTGCTTTTTTGGAATTACCAGAATATATGTATCTAGCTTAGCTAATTGTGTAAATGACTTAGACAATACTACTTGTGATACACCCAAAATTGATGTGCAAAAAAGAGTTAGGTTGTACCTTATATGGTTGTGCGGAGGTACATTGTTTCTGTATAAGTCCTATTCCAAACTTTCTTTGGACTATTTAATTGAGAGGCAAAACTTAAATACATTGTCAACCAAGTCTTGAGGAGCAGTCGCATTGTTATTTTTGTACTATTCTTTATGTCGTGCATCCATGTCTTCATCTAGAGATGTATGTGAATTTCTTTCCTTAGTTCATGTACGTGAAACTTAATATTTGTCTTTCAAAATTTGTACTACTTAATTTTATTTTGTTAGTAAAATAATTTAATTTTATATTTTTATAGGTATGGGCATGGGATCATATTATTCCACTTCAGCCAACACTGCTTCCTCTGAGGGAAAACTATCATGAGGCCTCAACTCCACTTGCACATAAGTGGAATTTTCACGACTCGAGGCTAGCCCCTAGTCGTAACTCGGTGCTTAAGGCCACAAGTGACCCCTAGCTTACCCATGATCTGGTACTTATTGTGAGCAATAAATAATATAATAATAAAACATCATATGCAAAAGTTAAAATGATAGAAGTCTATTAAGATATAAAACTGAAGCAACTACCAACATGTTTGAATTACAGAATAAATCATAAACAAGTCTGAATAGCTGAATCTAGTCTAAATATATGAATATTTAAACATCTAGTCTGGAAGCGTCTTAGACATGTAGAGTTAATGGGACAAACCTCCAACTAACTCTAACTTACTAAAATGAAAGAAAAATTGTACCTAATTTGTCCTCTATGGATGAGGACTCACCACTACTGCTGCTGAGCGGGACTGAGCTTACCAAGAGCGATCGAAGAATTGAGCGTCCAAACCTATATTGTGAAATCAATATAGTGTAAAATAGAGTATGTGGTTAGTAGTTTGAATGTACTAGTACGTGAGATAGGTACTAACTAAAAATACATATGGATAGTGAATATGGATGCATGAACATATAGAAAGAATACAAGACCAAGTAAAACATGTACTGAGATAATCTGTAAAACTAACTGACTGAATAGCTGATAAACTGAATACTTGGTCATGCAAACCCATTCTGATATAAACTAAGTACCAATAGAACTATGGGGGCTATCATGTAACTGTCATTCCTCAATCTGACATAGTGGAGGTCCAACCTGGAACCCTAGTTGAAAGAGTGTCAGTACCTTGCCACACATACTTACATTGGCTGTGTGGATCCACTAAACTGGTATCCTGAAGGACTAGGGTGTCATTCTTCTACAGGTGGGTGACCCCTAAGAGAGTATTAGTCTTGTACTGGCAGGTGACATCTCATAACCTACGCTGGCTATGTAGTTTTGAAACTTAGGGACTACTACAAAAGGTCTCAGTCCTCTACTGGCGGGTGAGCCTTCATACCTAGGTTCACTCAGTGCTAAATCCTACTCCCAATTGAACTGGTATTGGTACTAATTTAAAGTCAACTGGACATCATAACTGATAATGCTCAACATAATCATAACAAACTGAGTATGAAAGTAAAATCATGATATGGATGACTTGCTACTTGTAATTCTGAACATATAGGTATCAGGTGTTCATAACCCTCTAACACTGAATAATACTTTAAATAAAAAATCATTATTCAAAACATTGTATGGGAATTCATGATTCGTAAATCCTAAAACATAGTACATTTCATATGAGTACGTGAATATGATAAACTTATGAGAACATCATGATCACATGGTTTATTTCATAACTTAAGAAATTAACATTATATTAATTGAAGATGATGTGGGTGATTCAAATTCAAAACATATAATAACATAATTCACATGGGGGAAACAAAATGGCATGGCTAGAATTCAAAACTACTAAGAAATCATGGATTAAATTAATAGTTAACATGTATATTTTCATAAAAGAGGATAAAAGTTTCACACTTGAACAAAAAGGGGATTTTGGGAATCAATGGGTGGAAGAAACGCATTGATGAATATTCCACATACTTTAATTGCTTGAAACCTTGAAGAAAAAGCTTGAAATTTGGACCTTGAATGCTTGAATCCTTAGGAAGAGGCTTGATTTTACGTTCTTGGGAAAGGGGGATGGTTTTACGTAAGATAATTTATGGGGAATAGGGAATTTGATGCCATTTTTGAGGTTTTAATTTGTCATTTGGATGGTTGAGGAGAGGGGGAAAGGACCTAAACACCCCCCATTAAGTTAATAAAAAGACTGTAGAAAACAAAGCCTCCGTGTTACAGAGGTTATCGCGGAGACTAATTGTAACACCTCAAAATCTGACCTCGAGATGTCACACGGTGCTCAAGACTACGAGTAGACCCAACCTAATCCTTTAATCCTGCTACTAGGTCTGAACCTTATTTCAAGATAATCTAGTCAAGAAATAGTATTATATCATACCAAAACTAAACTAAATAAATTAAAGATACTATTTGAATAGAAAATACTGATAATCTGTAAATAAACTCATAGTCTGATAAACCTCTACTACTAAAGAACTAGAGAGACATTGGGACAGACTCCCAACTGACTAGGACTAAACTGAAAATGATAACTCAATTACTATGAAAGCTTGAAATCTGAAGAAGTAGGCCCTCAAATCATGAGGACTCACTAACTATGGGAGCGTAGATAAAGATGCTTGAACTACTGACGCTGCTGATACTGAGAACCTGAAAAAATATTATAAGACAATGTAACACATAAACATATATGTGGATCAACAATTTGAGGATTTACTGAGTATATAGGGGTGTAATGCATAAGTAAGACATCATCGTAATTAGAAAGTAAATGTATGTTGGATGTATATGACTCACATAATCTTGATTATCAAAAATACCAAAATATAAATCA
>NW_025872561.1:0-2889 GCF_002878395.1 Capsicum annuum
CTTATTTTGGATCATTCTTAATATATAGTAACATTTTGTATGGTATACAATATCAATTATTTTAAATTTTCTATAAATATTATAAATAGTTTATATTTTATGGGCAAATAACTCAATGAGAAGATGTATTTCAGTTATTGTAGACGTACTCTAAAAGCAAATTTTTTAAAATTAATATTTTTTTAAATGTATTTGAACATGAATTGTATAATTTTGTTTGAAAGAATGTACTCATGTATAGTGCCTTCATCATCATTCTCTGAAATTCAATTCTCGTTTTTTATATAAAATTAAATTTTGGCTTATATTAAACTATCTTTATTTCTATTTATATGACATACTTTTCTTTTTAGCAAGTCACCAAAAGAATGATACATTTAAATATTAATAAAAATAACTATAAAATGACAATTTCACCCACAAAGAAATAATTTATAGCCACATGAACATGTATACTTATTTATGCCACAAATTTTGAAAGACTTCTTGTATATTCAAAATGCGCACCCATTTAAAATATTTCATATAAATTGAGAAGAAAGAAAAAACTTATAGAAAATAATTTATTCAAATTCAGTTTCTCTCTCTCTCTCTCTCTCTCTCTCTATATATATATATATATATATATATATATATATATATATATATATATTTGAAGTCAAATACAATTACTTGGATTATGTAGAGAGCTTTGATAAAGTTCTATTATGTGTGAATCCTGAGAGATATCATCACGGTTTATGAAAGTTTGTGGAAATGTCTAAAAACAATGCACACCAAATTGGTTTGGTCAAAGGTGGATCTTGCATGGTTCCCCAATAAAAAATTTTCCTGAATTGTTTAAAGGACTGTATAATGACTGGGTAGAAGTATCACTTATACTTCTAAAAATACAAAGATAAAATATATATTTTGAAGGAATATCAACAATGTATTTCTTCATTGAATTCTCTATTCCTTGGATCTTGAAGAGGTCCATAGAAGTAAAATCAAACATTGCTGATTTACCATGTTTAATGCGAGTTTATTGTACTAAATTCTAGACTAAACTAAACAAGCAGATGACAAATGGAAATTTCCATGGCCATAAACTAATTGAATTAATAAAGATGGATGTTACTCAATACAAACATCAAAAAGAGATGACTCCATTATATGAATAGGAGGAACATAGCCCATTTAAAAACATTTCTCGAAAACTTTAAATGAAGAAAGGAATAATGTCCAAATTTGAAATATTGGCTTCATATATGGAAGAAGTCAAGGAGATTTAATGAGAAATCTTGATCAAGGATGTCCTTCAGATATGTCCATATCATCCGCAAGTCATACCATGAAGAATAAAGGAGAATGCTTAGCTGCGGAATCCCAAAGCATCCAGAGTGATGAAGAACTAGATTTGAATGAATACTTGAAGAAGTTCTAGGATACACTGGAAAAATCCTCCTCATCTGCAAAAGGTAAAGGGAAAAAATGAATTAATTAAGGACCCCACCACTAATGGTATTGTTGGGGAGACAACTATGATGGCAGACAAATTTTTTAAAAAGCAAACAGTAAAGGCCACTAACTTTCTGAAAACGTAAAGCCATTTTTGAATAGTAAAGGCCAATTGTGTATAGTAAAGACCATTTATTATTTTGTATTTTGTAGCATCCGTTATATAAGGAGCTCATTTTTCATTTTGTAAAAATAGGTTTTAGAATCCCCTCTTTCTATTACTCTCTCAACCACTCTCTTGTAATATATTCTGAGTTTGAAATAAAAAGCTTTGGTTCTGAGCACAACCATCTGTAGTAAGGTATAATTTAAATTTTGTAAGTTAAATTTTAATTTCTTAACTTATTCTTAGCCTAATGATAGGATAAATACTTAGTGTTGAACTATAGCAGGTATGCAATTGGTATGATATGGCATACGTTATTTAAATAAGAATCAAAACATCCAAATGATATTAAGGTCGCAATACATATACTTGTAGTAATAGTTTTGATTCAAGCTTTATGCCGAAGGTCTTGAAAAGCCTGTTAGCTAGGAGGGCATTAAGGGCCGTGTTTTGGACCCGTTTTGAATTAAAACTGCCCTTGTGAGTTTATGCTTTGCTTGTAAATATTCCTGGAATATCATTTGGAGCAATCCGATCCTTACTTGGTATCAAATCCATGGCATACTTGTATGCATAACTATTATATGTTCAACACTCTTTTCATCATGAATATCATGAGAAACCATAATACTATGAGAAATAGTAAAAAAAGAATATGATATGCCTCAATAATTGGATTTGCTTAATAAGTGGATAATCCAAAAAGTTTCACCCAAAACATTATACCAACTGGGAACCTTTGAAAAATTAGGGTTCAAACAAGTTGTAAAAATAACTAAAGAGACCCTTACTATTGATAGTGATCATGCTACCTTTAGATTGTTATCTAAAAGTGATTTAGCCCCTTATAGAGAATATCATAGATTCATGCATATTGGTTTAATTCAAGTTGCTTTTATACCATTAACCCTGAGAGGTTTTCTAGAAAGCTTCATAGTAGCTTTAAGAGATGGCAGAAATCAAGATTGGAAAAAGACTCTCACAGGGACTGTCCAAACAAGCTTGGCCTATGGTCGTATGTATTTTAATGCATATCTAAATTTGCAGATTTCTCTTAGTGATGAAAATTCTTTAAATGCTTTAATCTTGAATATTAAATTGCATAGTTATAATTACATGCCTGGTACTGAGGTTATATGTATTTGTTACAAAATATATTATAAACCTTTTTATACTTTGAATCCTATGTGTAAAATTATGGATTTACAAAATGAGACTATTCTTATGGAAAGTAAGTTTGGTAGGTCTAAAGTAGTAACTAGATGACCTATTAAATGGGATGA
>NW_025872562.1:0-7518 GCF_002878395.1 Capsicum annuum
ACTCTTTGTTTAGAGTAAATGTTTCATATACATCTTTAAAAGAAAACTGCAAAAAGATTTTTCTTTAATAGGTTCAAGTTTCATTTTCATATGAAATTTAAAATCGAAAACCCAAAAAGATTTTGCTTTGGTAATCATAGGTTTCATTTTGTATAGGAAGTTTAAACTTGAAAAATGCAAAAAAATTTCCTCAATTCTTTTGACAATTTGTTATTTTATGTTTTTTTTAAAGTTTGAAGAAAAAGAAAAAAGAAAGAAAAAAGAAGTAATTGGCCATTTGGCAAGACTTCATGAACTACGCACACCTGATTCTCCTCTCTCGGTAGTGAGATACATAGGCGCCCCTATTGGTTTTGGTGACCTTTTCAAAAAGAAAAAAAAAGTTTTGAAAAAAAAGTGTTGAATTCTAACGCATTTGCTATCTCTTGTTCAGTTAGTTTAAGGTGATTGGTTTGTGGCATTTTGGATGGTCCTCCATATTGCACCAAGTCACAAAGAAAGTTATGGCCAACAAGGATATCGAGTTTGTTGTCCCTGATTAGATAGGGAGTTCGAGCAATGAGAATTTACGAGTTAATGAAGAGATTCGAAAATTAAGGCAACAAATGATAGAAATGCATCGAGATTGGGCTAATGGATTACCACCTCCTCCATTTCCCGCTGATAATCTGGAATATCTTTCAAGCTTGCCTCCAGTGTCACATACACAGTTTGTTATTTTTGTTGATACAACACAACATGCATCAGGACCTGCTCTGGGGCAACACTATCTAAACACTTCCAATATTTATTTCCTCACTCCTCAACATAAAGCTACCACATGCTCGGCTCCCCCCACTGTTCATGATTTTGCAGCACCACCCCCACCCGAAGCTCCTACTTTTGATATTTATCCACAAGTGTTTCCTCCCCACGTTGTGAGAGAGCCTGTATTGAATATTTTTGCTGATCAACATCATGATATTGAGCCCACATTTAAATTGACTAATCTTTATGGCTATACTCATCCGCCTGAATTTTCTCTTAACACAGAGAAGCCTGTTATGACAGAAGAACAAGAAGGAACGACCAGAAATTTGAGAAGTTTGGAACTGACTATGAAAATCTTGCAAGGACTTGGGGGGTACAAAAGTGTCTCATATAAAGATTTGTGCATGTTTCCAGGTGTACATCTCCCTCTTGGTTTTTAAATGGCGAAGTTTGAGAAGAATGATGGACATGGCGATCCTGTAGCACATTTAAGACGATATTGCAACCAGCTAAGGGGTGCTGGAGGGAAGGAAGAATTACTCATGACATATTTCGGTAAGAGTCTTTCAGGTCTAACTTCAGATTGGTTTGTTGACCAAGACATCGACAAGTGGAATAGCTGGGATGACCTGGCTAATGAATTTGTGAAACAATTTCAATATAATATGGAATTGATTCCTGACGAGAAATCCTTGACTAATATGAAGAAAAAGAGTGCTGAAACTTTCAGAGAGTATGCGATTAGATGGCGTGAACAAGATGCTAGGGTAAAACCACCAATGAAAAAAAGTAAGATAGTGGAGACGTTTATTCAAGCACAGGATGAAATATATTATCAACACTTGTTACCTGCATTAGGCAAGCCATTTATTAAGGTCCTTAAAATGGGGGAGATGATAGAGTATAGAATTAAGACCGGTCACATTGTGAGTTTTGCAACATTGAAAACGACTACTCAAGCAATTCAAAAATGTTCGAGAAGTGTGGGAGGAAAGAAGAATAAGGAAGATACATCTGCCATTGTAGTTGGACAACAGACACAGGCAAGAGGACCACACCATCGTTACCCACAGGCTCAAACCCAAATTTATGCCCAAGCTCCACAGAATCTTTCCCAAAATCCATTATATTCTATTCTCCTACCTCCATATCAAGTGTATAATGTGCAACCATATGTTTAACCCCTATCTTACCCACACTGGCGCGTGCCAACTCTGTCGAGTCATTTTCTAACTCCACATACATACCGAAGCCCTTCTAGGCCTGGTTTTCAATTTAAGCAAAACAATGAAATGAGACAGAAGTCGAGGGATAGTTTCACACTAATCGGAGAGTCATATGCCAGTTTATTTCAGAGATTAGTACAGCGGGGTATAATTACTCCTCTCCTTGGGTATACTCCTGACCCGCATTTAAGAAATTTTGATCCTAATGTACAATGTGCATATCATTCTAATGTTCAGGATCAAAGTATTGAAGATTGTCGTTCATTGAAAAGAGAAATAGAAAAGATGATTCAAGATAAATCGATTATGGTGCAGAACATTTATAGCGAGGAAAGCTCTAGTCATGCTGATATGCAAACCAGTGGCTAAGATGTTAGGCTGAGCAATTGAGAAGTCACCCCTCTCCCTACTAGGAAGAGGTCTGGTATCTTGTTTTGTTTTATTTTTTGTTGTCCGAATTATTTTAGGGTTGTAGTTCAGGATCTATCTTGTTTAGTCTTTTTGTCGTTTATGTTCAAACTCTTCTATCTTTTGTTTCAACTAAATGAAATGTCTTATTTTTCTTTGTGTTTTAAACATGTGTTGTTTATTTGTTTTCTTTACATAGTACATTTTATGTTGACTCTAGTTATATGACATGCTAGTGAAATTTTTAGCCAGATCTTATAATCTAGTTTAAGCATGAACGTGGAATTAGAGGGCTAATGTTGGAAGAAACATCTGACAAAATAGATAGAGTGCTGAGACATTTGGTGACAAGTTGAAGCCTTTTCTGAAAATTAAGATGAATATTTTAGGAATCACAAGAATAACTCGGCCATCAATTGAAAGACATGTCTCAATTAGGTCAAACAGTGACTGCGGAATCCTATGTCAAAGGAATAAAAAGAAATCAGCTCCACAAAAACATGAATTATTCGATGTGAAGGATGCATAACAAAGGTGATGTTGTATGTTGGACAAGTATAGAAGAAGAAGTGGCACACATGTTCAGTTTAAGTTAATGTTGTTAAAGTATCACACATGATCTTTATCTCCCATTTTCCAATTGCATGTTATATACTTGCATTCTCAAGGATTGATATGACGAAGGCATTTCATTCTTCTATCTAAACATTGTGTCATTTTTTATTTACCCCATTTGAGCCATAATTTTATCTTCTTTCATACACCTCTTTTGGAATCAAGATAGAGTTAGCAAAGCTTAAAAAAAAAAGTGTCGAGAAAACAAAAATTGTGTCAGAAAAGATTCAAAAAAAAAAGAGAGAAAAAAATGTGCCCAAAAAGAAAGAAAAGAGAAGAATATCAAGAAAAATAGAGTCAGAAAAAATCATAAAGAGAAAAAGAGTCAATAAAACAGAAAAATAAAGAAATTAAAATCAATCAAAAGAACAAGCTGCCAGAACTACGCGTAACCTGATTCTCCTCTCTCGGGGTGAGATACGTAGGCTGCCCCACTCTGGGCTCGGTCCAATCAAATAATCATTTAGAGTCACCTAGTCAAAAGAAACTGGGGCATGAGTTGGTCCTCATTATTTGAGCCAATTCCAAAAGTTGTAAGTCCTACCCCACTTTAAGTGTCGTTTGGGCCCCATTTTATCCTTTCTTGCTAACCCTATCCAAAAGTCAAGTTACAACCAAAGAAAGACCTTCGGATCAATCTTTGAGAATGTTAAGGTTAAGCATGCAATGGATGTGATGACACATTTTAGGAACTACTCGTCTTCCTCAGCATAAGAAATCACGAGAGATAAGAATGAGAGTCTTATTGATGAAAACCCTCATGGGCACCATAAGACGATGATAAGTTGAGACAGATAAAAATGAGAGTCTTATTGGTGAAAATCCTCACGGGCACCATAAGGCGATGGTGAGTTGAGAGAAAAATGAGAGAGGCTTGTTGGAGAAAATCCTTCATTGTGCCACTAGCCGAATGAGCTCTTCGAATGCAATGGGTTTAAACAAGTAACTTAGTTTCAGAGCCATTAACTTAACAACAATTGGTAGAAAGTTTGGATGGAAAGATCAGACAGCTTGTCCAAAATGCATGGCATAATCATTAGAGTTGACTGTCATTTCTAGATAAATTTTTTATTTTTTTATTTCAAATGGGGAAATTCATTGTCTTTTATTTCTTCTCTTTATTTTTATTTTATTTTCTTTAATCAGTTGTACAAATAAAAACATTGTCATTTTTTCTCTTATCTTTGAGTCAAGTCCATGTCAAAACAAGTGAGAAAAAATTTCAAAATTGGCTACCAGCTTCTCTAATTGCACAAAGTAAGAAGAAAGCTAGCACATGAAAGAGACATGATTGTGAGCCAAAATAAGGCATGCGAAAAGTTTTGTCAAACAGATAAGTTTGAAAACTTATGAAAATACCAAGGTTCAAGGGGTTTATCTGAAGAGCATGACAAAGCAGAGATACTGTAATTGTTTCAAAGTCACTCTTAATAATCTGAGTTCGGATCAATGATGCAAAGAGTCAATGACATATGCTAATAGTTGAAAGCAAGATTAATGTGACAGGGGCAAGAGCGATTTCCACGAAAGCCAAAGCCACAAACCAGCCACCATGTTTTTAAACTAACAAGTTTTCTTTGTATGAAACAGGAACACATGCTACCTTCTAATTAAGGATTTCAAAGTCAAAAAATCAAAGGCCATAATATTCTCACTTCTACAAATGTAAGAGGCAATGTTGCTACATAGATTTGGTATTCAAATCCATGGTAAAACTCATAATCCAATATCTCTAGGAGACACGCTTCCTTATTTGGGTAATTCAAACAACTTTCGTAAGGGGACACACTTCTTTGTTTGGGTAATTCAAGCAATATTTGTAAGGGGACGCACTTCCTTGTTTGGACAATTCAATCAAAATTTGTAAGGAGATGCACTTCCTTGTTTTGGTAATTCAAGCGACATTTGTAAGGAGATGCACTTCCTTGTTTGAGTAATTCAAGAGACATTTGTTTGGATACGCACTTTCTTGTTAGGCCAATTCAAGCAGCATTTGTGAGGAGACGCACTTTCTTATTTGGACAATTCAAGTGATATTTGTGAGGATACGCATTTTCTTGTTTGGATAATTCAAGCAATATTTGTAAGGAGACACTTTCTTATTTGGTAATTCATGCAACATTTGTAAGTAGACTCGCTTCCTTGTTTGGTAATTCAAGAGATATTTGTAAGGAGGCACACTTCCTTGTTTGGGTAATTTCAGCAACATTTGTAAGGAGACACACTTCCTGGCTTGGTGATTTAAGTGGCGTTTGTAAGGAGACGCACTTTCTTGTTTGGGTAATTCTAGCAACATTTGTGAGGAAACGCACTTCCTTATTTGGTAATTCAAGTGGTATTTGTAAAGAGAAGCACTTTCTTATTTAGTAATTCAAGCAATATTTGTAATGAGACACACTTCTTTGTTTGGTAATTCAAACGGCATTTGCAAGGAGACGCACTTCTTTGTTTGGATAATTCTAGCAACATTTGTAAGGAGACGCACTTCCTTATTTGGGTAATTCAAGCGGCACTAGTAAGAAGACGCACTTCCTTGTTTGGGTAATTCCAGAAACATTTGTAAGGAAACACACTTCCTTTTTTGGTAATTCAAGAGGTATTTGTAAGGAGATGCACTTCCTTATTTGGTAATTCAAGCAACATTTGTAAGGAGACACACTTCCTTGTTTGGTAATTCAAGCGGCATTGGTAAGGAAACACACTTCCTTGTTTGGGTAATTCCAGCAACATTTGTAAGGAAACACACTTCTTTGTTTGGGTAATTCCAGCAACATTTGTAAGAAAACGCACTTCCTTGTTTGGTAATTCAAGCGGTATTTGTAAGGAGAGGCACTTCCTTATTTGGTAATTGAAGGAACATTTGTAAGGAGACTCAATTCCTTGTTTAGCAATTCAAGCGGCATTTGTAAGGAGACGCACTTCCTTGTTTGGGTAATTCCAACAATATTTGTAATGAGACACACTTCTTTATTTGGGTAATTCAAGCAGCATTGGTAAGGAGACACACTTCCTTGTTTGGGTAATTCAAGAGACATTTGTTAGGAGACACACTTCCTTGTTTTGGTAATTCAAACGGCATTGGTGAGGCGATGCACTTCCTTGTTTGGGTAATTCAAGAAACATCGGTGAGGAGACATGCTTTCTTGTTCGGTAATTCAAGCAACATTTGTGAGGAGACGCTCTTCCTTGTTTGGTAATTCAAGCAACATTTGTAAGGAGACGCACTTCCTTGTTTGGGTAATTTCAGCAACATTTGTAAGGAGATGCACTTCCTTATCTGGGTAATTCAAGCAATATTGGTAAGGAGACGCACTTTCTTATTTGGTAATTCAAGCTGTATTTGTAAGGAAATACACTTCCCTGTGTGAAAAATTCAAGCAACATTTGTAGGGAGATGCACTTCCTTATTTGGGTAATTCAAACATTTGTAAGGAGACGCATTTCCTTGGGTAATTCAAGTGGCATTTGTTGGGAGACGCACTTCCTTATCAGTTTTCATTTGTCAAGAGCCCACCTGATGAAGAACACGACAAATGCATGAAAGTCAAACAATAAGGTAAAGAAGTTGAAAGTCAAGCAATAAGGTAAAAAAGTAAAAGTCAACACATTAATGAAATTGCAAGTCAGGAGATAGCCTGAAAAATAGGGTGATGAAACTCAAGTCAGGAGTCCGAAAGCAGCAGCATAGATAGGATTTTTTGTAATTTATTTATGTTTTAACTTGTAATTTTCATTTTTGATGTAATGATAGATCCGCGGACTGGAACCTCGGCAGGGCCTCACTCGACTGTCCAACTCGATATAGTCCCTCTTCTTCCAACCCTTTAAGATACCTATGACGTGATTCCCTCATAACTTCAGTGGTAGGATGTCCTGAGTCAACTTTGTTGTCCTTCTTCCTTCTGTTTCTTTCCTTGAATAATGGTCGGGTCAAAATTCTATCTCGTTGTCTACTTCTTTGTATGAAAACACTTTGTATTTACATGCAAAGAGGGGCATTATGTAGACACGTAATTTTGTCCCTCCCCGAAAGCATTTTTTACCGTTTACCTCATCTTACCACGTATCCTATCCACGTGGTAATTTTTCCACAAGAAAACAAAATAAATAACCACCTCATCATTTTTTTTATCTTTATCACATTTAACAAATCCTAACAAATTTTTATCTTCTTTTAAACATCCTAACAACCCTCCCTATTAAAAATTGACAACATATCACCACCCCCTCACCCCTACCCATGTACACCCCCTCTTCTCTCACATTTTTTTGTCTTCTATTTTTGGACATATAGACACCACTACCATACATATAGACTCCACTCATTGATATTGGGGATTCACGAGCAGAAACTGAGACCCCATTAACATCCTTACTCTTCCATTTATATACATACACTCTCAATTTTCTAAAGAGGGACAACATCATCATATCCATATATACAACGAGAAAAAGAAAATCATCATCTTTATCAGGGACCATCCATCACTCACAGATTCTCTCATAGGAAATTCCATTC
>NW_025872562.1:10518-14814 GCF_002878395.1 Capsicum annuum
AGATGTGCATGTATTGAAGAACTAGAAGATTCTTCAAGAATTGTTTATGTTGTTTGTTCTCATGATAAGTTGGTTGAACCAACTAATATTGGGACTGGATCCCTTCAAATCTGAAAATTATAAAAGGTGAATAAGGGCTCATTCACCTATCATGTGATATGTTGAAAAGATGCATCAATAAGATGATCACATGTACATTCATTGTCAACCTGCAGTTTGACATTCATAAAGTTGTTTGCTCAATAAAATTGAGTTAAGAACAAAATTTTCAGATTGCTCAATCAAGAAAGTTATCTTGATGATGATGGTTTGACATTGAATGCCTTCAATAAATAGCTAAACCATCGCTAATGAGAACAAAACTTCATGTGTTGGTCTGAAATATGACATGTTGCATACAATAACACTTGTATGCATTATACCAATAAATTATGATTATTTCTTCCCCTCAATTGGTTTAAGGTCATGAACCAACTATTTCATTTAATAGTTTTGATGTATGGTATACGATTAATGAATATACCATGATGCACAAAGATGGATTTCTCAAAGAAGATAGACGATGTATGTTATTTTTCCTAACATAAGGGGGAGATTATTAGCGCTATGAAATATGTTAGGAATTATCACCAGATCCTCATCCAAAAGATAATTCAAGTCAAATTACGAAAGCATATCATATTAAGCACAAGTGTTCTTATTTTGTGTTCTTAAAAGACAAAGTTTATGCATGCGTGAAGCGTGGTAGACTAATCGGTTCTAAATGAAATAGTCCTTGAAAAATAAGGAGCAAATAATCATAATAAAAAGACAATGAGCTCTTGAAGAACATACGACATAACACTTCATGAAACCTTATAAGAGGCTCATGTACCTGAAAATAATGAAGTGATGATATCTCAAAATGTTATGTCGCATTGTGAACCGATACGAAATGATATATCATCAATATTTTTAACACAATGTTGATGCAATATTGTGAAAGATTACGAGGATCTGAATTCTACGTTTATTTAAGCATGCTGACGCAGAAATATTTATCAAGTAATATGAAAGGGTGCATCTTGGTAAGTGAAAACTTATTTGATTTGCAGTCTAGATATTTGAAGATGTCACACATAAAATGTTGAATATTGTCACTTGACAAAATTTGTATGAAAACTTCTTTAAGGATTCAAAATATAAAAGTTTCTAGGAAACTTATTGATGATCCTTATATTGTTTAAGCTTATAGCTTGAAAATTATTGAAACTCTTGGAGAGTTTTCAAAAGCAATAAGATTATTTGTTGAAATGAGAAATATACCAATTTGGGTTGGTTATGAAGTACCATATCTTAGTACAATTGGTGCACTCATGTATCTTGTAAAAAACTACAAGACCGAATATAGCCTTTCGCTCAATTTGTTAGCAAGGTATATTTCTACTCCTACTAAGAGACATCGAAATGGGATAAGATACATGAGTTATTTTATTTTAAAGATTGCAGTCCCGATCTTACTGGTCATGCTGATGTTGGGTACTCATCTAACCCATATAAATCTCGGTCTCAAACATACAATGTGTTCATATTTGTGGATACTGTCATATCTTGGAGATATACAAAGCAGTCTATCGTAGCCACTTCATCGAATCATGCTGAGATAATAACTATTCATGAAGCAAGCCGAGAATGTGCATGGTTGAGGTCCATGATACATCTTATTCGAGAAAAATGTGGTGTGAAATATGACAATCTACCTACAATTTTATACAGAGATAATTCAGCATACATAGTACATCTTAAGGGACGATTCATAAATGGAGATAGAACGAAGCACATTTTGCCAAAGCTTTTCTACATACATGATCTATAAAAGAATGATGATATTAACCTGCAATAGCTTTGTTCAACTGATAATGTGACTGATTTATTCACCAAATCTTCTCCAATTACAATTTTTAAGAAGATGATGCACAAGACCGGGATGCAAAGGTTCAAGGATGCTCTTATTATGGGGAGTTAATACGCATTGTACTTTTTTTCCCTTACAAGGTTTTGTCCCACTAGATTTTTCTTGTAAGGTTTCTAATGAGGCAGCCGAAATGCGTATTATTTGAGATGTGTACTCTGTTTCCTTCACTAATTTTTTTTTCCTACTAGGTTTTTTCTAATAAGGTTTTAACGAAGTACATTATCTACCAATTAGACATTCAAGGGGAGTGTTATAAATGCATTTACATCATAGTGAATGTCTATTAAGATCTACTTTGATATCGTTTAGGATTTGAAGCACCTGTCTTTTACTCAGACTAGGAGTAAATTTCCTTTATAAATAAAGAGGTTTTGTTCATTGTATTTACAATCTTATGATCTCTCATCCCTCAAGAAGTAAAAAGAATTACTCTCTCTACTCTTCTTCTTCTTTGTTCTTTCTTACTTTATAACAATTTAATTAATTTTCAACTCTTAAATATTAGGAAAAAAAAAGTGAAAGGACGATTTTGTCTAAAGTAAAAACTTTTAATGAAGGGGAAAAAGTTCAAACAACATTTCTAAGGCCCTTCACACTTTTAATATATTATTATTATTATTATATAGATATAGATTTATATATATATATATATATATATATATATATATATATATATATATGTATGTATGTATTGGCTCTTAAATTTTTTTTACAAATGATGCGTAGAACACTTTCTTTATTTTCTTTTTTTAGATATAAATTTTGGTTCTTAATTTTTTACCTTTTTAGCACATTTTTTCGTAGAAAGTTATGTGGGACAAACCAATAAAACATACAAATTTTATATGAATTATGTACTTAAAACTATCATTCTATTCGTAAAAGGAAAATTAATTCTTCTATACTTAATAGATTCTACCTTAAAAGAAAATCTAATAATTCTCTTAATAAAATCAAATTTAGTTGATTTAAAATTCTTAAACAACTAAAAATATATTAGTTGTCATTAATTCTGATTACTTTCAATAAGGAATAATTTTATCATAAATATATTTAATTAATTTTCAACTCTTAAATATCATGAAAAAAAAGTGAAAAGACGATTTTGTCTAAAGCAAAAACTTTTAATGAAGGGCAAAAAGTTCAAACCACTTTGAATATAGTATTAATTATTAATTATTAAATTATTATAATTATGTTATTATATTATACAGATATAGATTATATGTATATGTATGTGTGTATTGGCTGTTAAATTTTTATTTTTTTTACAAATGATGCGTAGAACTCTTTCTTTATTTTCTGTTTTTAGATATAAATTTTGGTTCTTAATTTTTTACCTTTTTATGCACAGCTTTTTCGTAGAAAGTTATGTAGGACAAACCAACAAAATATACGAATTTTATATGAATTATGTACTTAAAATTATCATTCTATATTTCTATTTGTAAAAGGAAAATTAATTCTTCTATACTTAATAGATTCTACCTTAAAAGAAAATCTAATAATTCTCCTAATAAAATCAGATTTAGTTGATTTAAAATTCTTAAACTACTAAATAAATATTATTTGTCATTAATTCTAATTACTTCTAATAAGGAAAGATTTTATCATAAATATATTTAATTAATTTTTAACTCTGAAAAATTAGGAAAAAAAGTGAAAAGACGATTTTATCTAAAATAAAAACTTTTAATGAAGGACAAAAATTTCAAACAACATTTCTAAGGCCCTTCACACTTTTAATATATTATAAATTATAGATTATAGATGATATATTATAGATTATAGATATAGATATAGATATAGATATAGATATAAATATAGATATAGATATAGATTATAGATATAGATATAAATATAGATTCTAGATATAGATATAGATTATAGATATAAATAAATTACACTAAATTAATTAATGTCAAATCTTATATGGCTCATCACGAAGAACTTGTATTTATTGGTGCGAAAAACACCTAATTTTTTTTATCAAAGCTAAGGTTTTATACCATTTTAGTATTTAAATATTTTTTAGATCTAAATTAAATATTTTTAATTTTATCTTATTTTTACTAAGTTTGTTTTAAAATACTTGAAAAGTACAAAAAGATAGAGCCACAATTTAGATAAGTTGTGTTTTTAGTTTTTCCAAAAGAAAAGAATTTTTTAAAAAAAGTATAGTTTATTTTAATTTTATTTTTAATAAATAAGCTAATAATTTTATTATTATTTTAATTATATTTTATTTTAGACTAGTTTCAAGCTTTTGTTAGATTTTCTAGTATATAAAGTTAATTAGTTACTCAATCTTTTTTTAAAGGGGGGGGGGGGGGGGGGGGGGG
>NW_025872563.1:0-643 GCF_002878395.1 Capsicum annuum
ATTACATCACATATAGGCACCCACACGGGTATAGTATATAGTAGTCCCTTTTCATGATTAGTTCTCACCCTTAACATGCATTTTGTATCATCATTTACTATCCAGCCCAGTTTGGAAAAGTTAAGCCATAACCTACCTCCAATGTCAAAACCGGTTTGCTACATTTCAAAACCGCGACCTTACTTTCAACGAACGATCCCAAACTTTACTAAAAATATCAAATATGGAATCACACATCAAAACAAAACTAACAACACCCATTTTGACTACTTTTAATTCGGGATCAAAACGGATCTCTGGAACGAATTTTCAAAAAAGAAGGGAAAAATTGTAACTTTGCTTCAAAAATATATTTTCCACATTTTTAGGAACCTACAGTTGAAAAATCAAGTAAAAAATGAGGTTTAAATCAAAGAAAAATCATTTTTGAGCTTTACCGGTAAAATCTTTGAAATCCAGGTTAAAATCAAGCATAAAGTTGTTTTATACGTTAAATTGATGAAAAACTAGTAATTCTAAGATTAAAATATTATTCAAGTGAAAAAGAGTGAAATTGAAGTTTAAAATTGAGCCCTAAGATTTTTGGGGTTTTGAGGATGAGGTAGTAGTGAAGCTGGAAGCTCAGGAGGTATGTAAGAGGGAC
>NW_025872563.1:743-1745 GCF_002878395.1 Capsicum annuum
GCTGGATGTGTGGACTGACTAGAGGGGATAGAGTTCGGAATGAGACTATCCGGGAGAAGGTTGGTGTGACTTCAGTGGAGTTCAAGATGCGGGAAGCACGATTGAGATGGTTCGGACACGTGAAGAGGAGGGGCATGGATACCCCGGTCCGTAGGTGTGAGAGGCTAGCGTTGGATGGTTTTAGGCGGGGTAGGGGTAGGCCGAAGAAGTACTGGGGTGAGGTGGTTAGGCGGGACATGGAACAGTTACATCTTACCGAGGACATGACCCTAGATAGGAAGGTCTGGAGGACGCGAATTACGGCAGAGGATTAGGGCCAGTTCGGGTCGCTAGTGTAGAAAATTACTTGGTAAGGGTTTTATTCTTCTCATGATTCCGTGTTCCGTGTTCCATGTTGTATTACGAATCTGTGTGCTTTCCCCTGCTTTCCTCTGCTTTATATTACTTATGGGTGCCGTATTTATATTATGTAATCTGCTTCTGTGCTGCACTATGTGTTTGTGTGGTATCTCGTGCCTTGGGCCGGGGGTCTATCGGAAACAACCTTTCTACTTCATTAGAGGTAGAGGTATGGACTGCGTACATCTTCCCCCCCCCCCCCAGACCCCACTAGGTGGGAATACACTGGGTTTGTTGTTGTTTTTATAAATTTTAGTTTCATAAAAATTATCAACCATTTTCTTTTAATGAAAATAGTCTTCACTAGGTAGCCTAATCTACTAAGAGATTGATATTTTCCATTATATAATTCATACGAAAAATCGAGTTGTACATATAAAATGAGTCAAGGTATGAGTAATTCCTATATTATATTCTCTTGAACTAAAATTAAGAATTAATTAAGGTTGCGATATTATTTTTCTGTGAAATAATTATAAAATTCGACCTTAGTGACTTTTGTGATAGCCAGAGGAAAGTAAAATAATTTTTGTGTAATAAATGAAAGAAAAATGACTTTTGCGTAATAGATATTAAGCTAAGTGACTATGAATGAGATTTACT
>NW_025872564.1:0-5724 GCF_002878395.1 Capsicum annuum
TCAGCAATCCTACTATTTTTAGTTTCTTCTATTTTTTGTATTTCTTCTGTAGTTTGTTGTTTTATTTTTTATATTTCCTTTTTCCTATCTATTTCTTCATTTTCTCTTTCTATTCTTACCATAGCTGTCAATTTATCTTCTAATTTTTTCTTTTTCTAACATTAAATATAAATGTTCACCTATTTTCTTATATCTTCTTCCTAGATTAGAAAATACTTTTTTATTTTTAACCCTTTGTAATTTTCATATATTTTTCATCTATTATAAATTCCTCTTTGTTCATTTTATTGTGAATAGTTCATGTTGATATATATATATATATTCTAAACTATTCTATTTGTGATTCTAATTTTGATATTTCATCTTTTTGTGTATTTATTGAGTTTTCACTCACCCCGAGAAATATATTATAATGTAGTCTTTTTATTTTTATTTTTAATTCTTTACGTTTTTCTAAAATAATTTGTTTTAGTTCTTTGTATTTTTTTTCTTTGTTCATTTAATATAATCTAAATTCAAACATATATGCTACTGCTGTATTTTTTAAATAACTGAGCTCTGATACCATTAGTTGTTAATTTAAGTAAATATAATTATCTATTTATTAAAATTCATAAATATGCCTGTAATTGAACGACTAACACCTTCAACTACACCAAACCAATAAAGAAATTGTTCTAAAGAAACAACTTTTAACTAATAATATTTCTGAAAGTACTCAATCATGATGAAGCTTCAATGATCTCAATAAAATTATGTTTTAGTTCGATACAATTAGTTAATCAAAAGTATATAGATATGAACACCTCTTTATAAAGTTTACAAATACATCAGTAAATTGAATAATATAATTGAAAGATTAGCACCCTCAATTACATTAGATCGATAAAGATTTATTTCAATAAATCAAGTTTGAGTCAAATAACGATTTTGGAAGGGATCTAATTTATTAAATTTCCTTGCACGTTATGGTGATAAAAATCGATGAAAATATAACTCATCCTAGCTGTACAAAATATGAAAGAAATAATATTATTATAAAAACTTATGAAAGATAATCTAATTGGATATTTTGAAACAAAAGATATATAATTTTAGAATACCTTCAAAATAATATAGAAGAATTACAAAAACTAAGGGGAAAACATAAAGAATACTATAGTAAAGCATTTAACCAATTACCATATAATCACCCCCCAAGATATGAATATCGATAATACTAACATAAATAAACTCAAAATAAAAATAAAAATAAAAATATTTAGAGAAGTTAAGACATATCCATGCACAAATAAAAATAGATCCATTGTATTTAAAATAGATCTATTTTACCACACAAGTTATCCAAACACAAATAAATATAGTTCGTGTTTGGATATTTCTTAACTTCTCTAAATATTTTTATTTTTATTTTTATTTTGAGTTTATTTATGTTAGTTTTATCGATATTCATATCTTGGAGGGTGATTATATGGTAATTGGTTAAATGCTTTACTCTAGTATTCTTTATTTTTTTCCCTTAGTTTTTGTAATTCTTCTATATTATTTTGAAGGTATTCTAAATATTCTATATCTTTTGTTTCAAAATATCCAATTAGATTATCTTTCATAATTTTTTCTAATAATATTATTTCTTCCATATTTTGTCTCCAATATTTTAAATATTCATAGTCTATAATTTTACTCTGTGGTAATTACAGAGTTACAAATTTCTGTATAATAATTTATCCTAATTGTACTGTAATGTATATCTAATTCTAGATTTTCAATGCTATTTATTATCTTACGTTCTTCTTCTCGTAATGAGTTTTTAAAATTATATAAACTATCACATGTCCTTTTTCCAAAATTTTCTAGGGTTTCTTCTATCCATATTAATTTTTCTTTTAGATTCTCCATTCTTTTTCTAATTCGGTTTCTATAATTAATTTCTTCATTTAGATTATCTTGATTTTCTCTAGTTTTTCTAATATATTCTAACATTTCTTAATCAGAACAATATCCGTCTGGGTAATTATCCAGGTATAACTGTTCTATCCAATTTATAGTTTAAATTTCATAGTCTAATACTTTTTCTAATATTATTCTCTTAATATCTATAATTTCTATATCTCTAAGTATATATAAGATTAATATTTTAAGATTATCTATCATTTAAAATTGGTTAAATACTTTATTATAATATTTTTTAGTTGTTTGTTTTAATCTCATTAATTCTTCTTTATTTTCACTAAGAAATTGTATATATTTTATATCTATTTTCCAAGATTCTAAATGTACATAATTTATCATAGTTAGTATGTGGGTTTGGTATGTAAGTATTTATAAGAGTAGTTCGATAGGTGCGGTATATAATTAATTCTAGTCATAAAATATCTATCAAATATTTTTTCCAATATGATTTGTCTTATATCTACTATTTTTATATCCTTAAGTACATATAAAACGAGTATTTTAAATTTATCTACCATTTCGTCAGATAAATAATTATCCATTTTTCATAAAATTGCTATTTTCAAAATATTCCCTTCAACCATGCACATCACAAAATAAGATCACTTTAGATTGCTATATACTATATTATTCTTAAATAACATATTCTTCGATCACTATTAGCATGGTAATCTGGATACTTTTCCCTTAAACAATGCCTCTACTCTGGTTACTCCCCTATCACGGCTTTCTTGTCTCACCGGTTTCACCTTTAGGATGGCATAGTTCTTAAGGATTTTTCTCCTTTTCCACTTTGCTAATAAACTTCTTAACATGCTATTTTTTGAATAATTCTACTATGAAGCAACTAACATGAACTTATTTTATCATATCATGATTGTTAGGAATTTATGAATTTAGCTATTTAATATAGTAAATGAATATACCTGTTCTGGTAGTTTTGATAATTCTAAGCTTTGTTCCTCCATAGATTTTTTCATTGAAATATACCTATTTTTTAAATAATCAAATTATTTGTTGTATACAAGAGATAGTTTTTTGCTTCAACGTATGAAGACTTGCCTTCATCTGAGCAAATGCTCCTCTATTTATATTTTTAAGAAAACTAGTAAACGTATTACATTTTTACATCTGTCCTAATCTAACTTTACACATTACCTACCTACTTTACAAAAGTTTTTACACCTATCTATAAAAGTAGAAAAAAACTTTACAAAGGTCCTAAATTATTTCTACAAAAGGACAAAACTTAGTAATGACATTTTGCCAAAAAGTCAAAAAGTAAATAGTAACTAATAAATAATTTACGTAAATGAATTAAGAAAGATATCTAATCTTCCATATGTCATTTTCTAGCATTAACTTGTCTTCTTTATGTCACTTCCTAGCATTAACTTGTCTTCTTTTTATTATTGCTCCGTCTTCTTTTTATTGCTCTGTATCTCCATTATTGCTTCATATCTTGCATCTTCCAGCTGTCAATTTTATCTTCTTCGATTCCAGTTGAACTTCTGCGACAATATTATATTCTCCATTACATTTTGAACATTAATGGTTTGGATATTTATGTCCAATTAACTTGCAATATCTGGTTAATAATTTTTTTGAAATAAATTTTTTTCTAATGACTCTGGCGATAGGTTTTTTCTCTAGATTGAGTAACGTCAAGATCCATTTCCTAACGTCTTCCATATCGGCTTCTCGTAGTTCCTTTGAATTTGAGTATACTATTACATTACCTCTTGAATAATAACTCTATATGGAATTTCTGTTGCGATAAGTGTTTGCTAACTCTTGAAGAATTATGGATAGTCTGATAATTCTCTTATTATAAAAATTTGGTATCTCAATTCTAGGTATTTCTGGTTGTAGAATAATATCTTCTGGTATAATCATATCTCGGGTCATTCCTATTTTTACAACTTGTATAGGTGATTTAACTTCATCATACAATATCTCTGCTGGTGCCATGTAAAATTTTATAAAAAATAGGTTACCATTGGTTATTCTTTTAAAAATGTTAAATGAATCATATATTTCTGGTATATTGGATATTTCATTTCCGTCTTGGGTATATATGGTACTAAGTAGTCCATATTCGTAACAGGTTTTAACTAGATTTGGATTGGTTTTGGGTAAAGCAATTAGGTTATTGTATCCGGTTAGCTTCTGGATTATGTAATTTGTATGTGGTTCTTGGATGTTTATAGCTCTGGGGTTAGTATTTAAGAAGGTTTGTATTTTGTAAATATTTCCTATGTATGTTCGGGCTGTATAGTTGTAGGTCTTTTTATCTTGGTTTAAAATATCTCGGTATGTGGTAATTTGTAGGGGTATGAACATGGGATCTTTTGGTGTATTTGGAATATATGGCTTATCAAATAGCTTGTTTAGGTTCATATTTGTGTTTTTCCTAACTCCTTTGCTTGTACCTGCAGAAGTAGATTGATAAACATTACGGGTTTTACGGAGTATCCCAACGTCTCCTTCTAGCTCCAAAATTTTAATGTGTTCAGATCGACATAGCTTTGGAATTTTAATGTCTTCCGAGCGACATAGCTCTGCACACTACTGAGTTAGCTGATTTGTAGTTTCAGACTTTAGTTTAACTTCATTAGTCTTTAGCTTTTCTATTTCATTACCCATACTGTCCACTTTCATTGAAAGCGTAGTTAGGGTTTTGAATATCTTTTCTAAAGTATCATCTTCTACTATATCAGTCTTTGTAGCTTTGTCTTGATATGTAATCTGTAATAACATTTTTGTTAGTACTAATTACTTCAATTGTAAATGTAAGATTTAATATATTTAATACTAGTCTTCGAATCTCTTTTGTTGTAACTGAATTTTGTATTTTCTTTGTTAGCCACCAACGTACCTGTGTATTATCTGTTCGTACAATAAACTTTTTATATATTCCCTCCGTCCCATTTTATGTGTCACCATTTGACCGGGCACAGATTTTAAGAAATAAGGAAAGACTTGATAAAGTTTACCAAATTATCCTTTATAAAAAAATGTGCCAATATTTTTTTTTAATTAAGTGGGACCAATAAGAGTAAAAGGGTAATTGTGCCTTTAAAAAGTTGCCAAATAAGGAAAGGCGACACTTATTTTGGGACAGATTAAAAAGGAAATGATGACACATAATTTGGGACGGAGGGAGTACAATATATGACTCAAATACTAATAAACATTTACATAATGAGCATAATTCTTTTCTATTTATTACCCATTTTATTTCTGTTTTATTAAACGTACCTGAGTAGTATCTACAATGGTGTTCTAATTTTTCTTCTTCATATCTATATTTAAGTACTCCTCCATAATTACATTCACTAGCATCTGCTTCTACTATATATTTAAATTTTCTATTTTCGTTTGAAAATTGTAATTTTGGTAATTCTTTATAAAGTATTTTTATTTTCTGAACTTGTTTTTTATCTTCTTCATTGTAATTATATTCTACATCCTTTTTTAATTTTTTCTGTAAAGGCTTTAGATTTTCTGCTAATTTTGGTATATATTCTCTTACTTGGTTTACTAATCGTAAAAATGATTGTAATTTCTTTTTTTGTATCTAATTATTCTTTTGAATTTATTATTTTTTGTACTATATGTTGTTGCATTTTTACTCCACTTTCATCTATTTGTATTCCTAAAAATTCTATTTGATTTTTCATAATTTCAGCTTTCTTCTCACTTAAACTTATTCCCGAATTTTCTATTATATCTGTAAATTGTTCTAATAACTTTAAATGTTCTTCTTTT
>NW_025872565.1:0-3447 GCF_002878395.1 Capsicum annuum
CCGGGCCTTCTCGGCTTCGGGTGCCAGTCCGGCCCGATGGGATTTTGGGGCGTGACAACCAGGTGATTGGAGTTCAACCTAGAAGGCAACTCCAACTTATATGTAACTTTACCAACCCTTCATAAAACTATGTAAGGACCTATATACTAGGGACTCAGCTTCTTCTTCTTCCTAGCCTATCCCGAATCAGATTAACCTTCTCCGTGGCCTGTTAAACCAAATTTAGGTCAAACATATATGCCTCACCAAGATCAAACCACCCAATATGAGATCTACACCTCCTACCATACAATGCCTCAAAAGGAGCCATCCCAATGCTAGAACGGTAGCTATTATTGTAAGAAAACTCTACAAGAGGTAGATGCTCGACCCAATTACCACCATAGTTAATCACGCATGTATGAAACATATCCTCTAATACCTAAATAGTCCTTTCTACTTGCTTATCCAACTACGGATGGAAAACAGTACTCAGACTAACCTTAGTCTCCAACCCTTTCTAAAATGACCTCCAAAAGTGAGATGTAAACTACATTCTATGATCAAAGATAATAGAAATAGGTACCCCATGCAGCTTTACAATCTCATAAAGATACAACCTCGCATAATACTCCGCCAAAAAGTTAGTCCTCACTAGCAAAAAGAGAGCCGACTTTGTCATCCTATCCAGGATGACCCAAATCAAATCATATTGATTCCGATACTGAGAGGGACTGGCAATGAAATCAGTATTAATTACTTTCTATTTCTATTTCGACAATTAAATTTCTTAATACAAGCCTCATGTGCTCAACTTTTACTTGTTGATGCACTATACATTTGGCAACAAAATCAGCCACATCCCTCTTCATACCACTCCACCAATACATATCCTTGAGATAATGATACATTTTTGTTGAACCAGGATAGCACCATACCGTTATTCATGTGCCTCAACCAATATCCTTTCTAACCACCCATCGACATCAGGAACACATAACCTACCTTGGTATCATAAGGTACCATCACTACTAATCTCAAATACCATCACCTTTTTCCCATCTACATCACCTTAGATTTTCATCAAGACAGGATCTAGCATTTGATTCTCCTTGATCTCTACATCAAGAGAAGACGACAATACCTTCTGTACTAATACACCACCATCTTCAAAGTCCAAGAGACGAACTCATAGGTTAGATAAATGGTGAATATCCTTCACCATTTCTCGCTTTTCCTTATTAACATGAGCAAGACTCCCCATGGACAACCTGCTAAGAGAATCAGCAACTACATTAGCTTTACCTGGGTAGTAGTAAAGGCTCATATCATAGTTCTTAAGAAGTTCAAGCCATGTCTTTTGCTTGAGGTTAAGCTTCTTCTAAACTAAGATATATCCACATGCGCCCCATACAAATAGTGCCACCAAATTTTCAACGCAAACACCACTACTAACAACTTCAAATCATCAGTAGGACAATTCCTCTCATGCACCTTCAACTACCGAGAAGCATAGGCTATCACCTTACCATACTGTATCAGAGCACAACCAAGTCCCACATAGGATGCATCACAATAAATCACAAACCCGTCAGTGCCTTCAAGAAAGGTCAAAATTAGAGTCAAAGTTAACTTATCCTTCAGTTTCTTAAAACTACCCTTAAAAGCATCGAACCAAGAGAACTTTACCTTATTTTGAGTCAACTTAGTAAACGGGGCATCTATCATTAAGAAAATCTCCACAAACCTCCTATAGTAGCCAGCTAAACCCAAGAAACTCCAAATGTTGGTTTGAGTCATGGGTCTAGGCCACTTCTTAACCACCATAACCTTTTGTGGATCCACCATGATCCACTCACTAGAAATTATATTGCCCAGAAAAGTGACAGCGTTTAACCAGAATTCACATTTAGAGAATTTGGCATAAAATATTATTCCTTCAGAGTCTACAACACAACACAAAGGTAATTTTCATGATCCACCTCACTCTTAGAGTACACCAAACTATTATCAATGAACACAATAACAAACAAATACAAAAACTTATGAAAGACCCTATTCATCAAATCCATGAATGTCACAAGAGCATTGGTCAAATCAAAAGACATTAGCAAGAATTTACAGTGCCCATAACAGGTATGGTAAACTGTCTTAGGGATATCTACCTCCCTAATCTTAAGATGATGATACCAAGATCGAAGATCAATCTTAGAAAAGAATTTGGCACCCTACAACTGATCAAGCAAGTCATCTACCCTTGGGAGAGGATATTTGTTCTTAACCATCTCCTTATTCAACTGGTGGTAATTAATACACATCCAAAGAGAACCATCCTTCTTAAGATCGAATAACACCGGTGCACCCCAAGGGGACACACTAGGATGGATGAAACCCTTATCCAAAAGATCCTTAAGCTGCACCTTGAGTTTCTTCAACTCGGCCAGAGCCATTCCATAAGGGGGACTAAAAATTGGAAGGGTGTCCAGAACAAGATCAATTCCAAACTCTATCTCCCTATTTGGAGGAACACCAAGAAGATCATCAAGAAAAACCTCACAAAACTCATTCACCACCATAACCGAATGCAAAGAAGGACCTTCTGAGTTAGAATTTTTAAGCCAGACCAGATGATAGAGATACTCCATAGAGATAAATCTCTGAGATCTAAGATATGATATAAACTTCCCCTTAAGAGATAGGAAACCACCCTCTCACTTAATAGTTGGTTCACCAGGGAACTTAAAGACAATCTTATGAGTCTCAAAATCTAGGGAAGAATAGCATGAGTGTAAACAATACATCCCTAAAATAATATCTAAATCCACCATATCTAGTTCATACAAATCCACCAAAGTCTCCTTACTACTAATAAATACCACACACACCCTATTGAATCTTTTAGCAATCATAGAGTCACCTACCAGGTTAGAAATAAAAAAATTATTCAAAAAACACTCCAGACCAAAACCCAAATACACAGCCACAAAAGAGGTCACATAAGAGAAAGTGAACCCGAGATCAAGTAAATAATATACATTTCAAGAAAAGAGTTACAACATAACAGTCATGATGTCAAGTGATATCTCATACTTCTGTCTAGTAGTGAGAGCATAAAGATGGTTCTAACCAGTGTTGAAACTAGATGGTTCACTCTTTGGTGCTGGAGCCAATGATGAAGCAATCAGAACCTTGTTCTCTCCCAAAAGTGACCTTACCAATCAGACAGTTTCTAAATATATGTACTGGCTAACCATATTTGAAGCATCTATCCCTCCCCTTATTATAGAAAACCTAATGCAACCAGCCACAGAACCTACAAAAAGGACATAATAAAGCCTACTAAACCCCACTAGCCTGAGATTAGGCACCTTATGACCTAAAATTATCTCCACCCTACTGACACATATCTCTCGATAGCTTTGGGTAGAGAGCACTAGCTGTGGCAAAATAACTAGAACTCCTCTATTT
>NW_025872566.1:0-313 GCF_002878395.1 Capsicum annuum
GAAAGACATGACTAGAATACAAAAGTGACCATAACAGGTTTGGAAAGGTATTTTTAGGATGTCACACTCCCTTACCTTAAGCTGGTGATAGCCGGATCTAAGGTCTATCTTGGAGAAATAACTTGCACCTTGCAACTGATCAAAAAGGTCATCAATTCTAGAAAGAGGATATATATTTTTTACTGTCACCTTATTAAGATGACGATAGTCAATGTACATATGCAAAGAATCATTATTCTTCCACACAAATAGAATAGGTGCGCCCCAAAAAGAGATGTTGGGCCTTATGAAACCTTCATCTAAAAGATATTTG
>NW_025872566.1:413-21878 GCF_002878395.1 Capsicum annuum
ATCAGGAAGCTTATTAATAATGTTGATCGAATGAACAGTTAGAGCCTCAGACTTAGTGTCTTTAACTCTAACTAGTTTATAGATTCAACCTTTGGATATTAGCTTTTTGGCTTTAAGATAGGAGATAAAATTACTTTTGGGAGATACTGAATTTCCAGACCACTAAAACACTGGTTCATTGGGAAACTGAAACTTGACCACATGTTTAACACATTCTATAGATGCATAACAGGAATGAAGCCAATCCATACCCAGAATAAGGTCAAAATCCACCATGTCCAACTTTATCAAATCAGCAGGTATGAATCTATAAAAAATTGTAACAGGACAATTTCTATACACTTGCTTAGCAATAACTGACTCCCCTACTGGAGTAAAAACTAATAAAGGCTCAGGACTCATTTCGAAGTTCACTGTTATAGGTAAGGTCACATAAGAGAAACTTGACATGGGGTTCAACAACATATAAACATCATAGAAAAAGACGCGAAGCATACTAGTAATAACATTGGGAAAATCCTTCTTCTCCTAACAGGATAGTAAGGCATAGAGCCTATTTTGGTGCTGATCGCTAGCAGTACTGAATGAACTGCCTTGAGGAGGGGCGGGATGAGCTACAGGAGCTGGTGCACTAGCAGCCTGTGTCTGAGGTCGGGCATCTCCGTTCCCTTGTCTAGCATGCGGACACCCTCTAAGTCTATGGCCCAGCTTTCCACAACCAAAACAACCCCTCTAATATGCCAAGCACTCACTGGAAAGATCCCTACCATACTTAGCATAAAGAAGATAGCAGAGTTTGTTACTTACACTGTTCTGTGACTTAGACATAGAAGACTTGTTCACTTGCTCCTCCCATCCTCTAGGCATGGGAGCACTAGATAATGAAGGCGCTAGGATAGACGAATGACTCTGGAACTATGGGTGGTTACCTCCATGGGACCTAGCCTGACTATACCATGCTGCTCGAATCTATACCTCTTGTTACCCCCCACTCTATTTCTCTCTCTCATTTTGTCTACCTCTATCTGTTTTGCATGTATCATCAACCTAGATAAATCCATATCCCTATTCAGCATTGCAATCCTACACTCTTTCAGTACCAAACCAGAAATACCTGTCATGAACTTGCTCATACTAGTTTGGGTGTCAGCAATTAAACCAGGATCATACTTGGTTTACTGGTTGAACTTCAAAAAGTACTCCTTAATAGTCATGGATCCCTGCCTCAAGTTCATGAACTTCCTAATCTTTGCTTCCCTAATCTCAAGAAGAAAGAAAATATCCAATAATGTATCTTGGAACCCCTGTCCAGTCATAGGAGCAGCATCCTCACCTCTACCTTTCTTCTATTCTACAACCTAGTCATAAGCAACATCTTTCAACTTGTAAGATACCAGCTCAACACTTTCTTCCTTAGAAATATGCATCACCTGTATGATTTTCCTCACCTCCTCAAGGTAAAATTGTGGGTCCTCACCTTTCTTAGACCCATAAAACTCTGGAGGATTCATCCTCATAAAATCATAAATCTTTGCAGCAGCTAAATTACCTCCCTGCTAATTTGGAATTGCGGCCTGGTTATTGGCCTGAACATTGGAAGTGACTGCTTAGGCTAACGCCTGAAAGGCCCCCCGAATATCAGTATGAGACACAGTCTAATTCAAGTGATCAACAGGATGGGGTTGCTCATTATTATTTTAGTTGGCGTTCATTCTTTAGGGAGGCATTTTCTAAAATAGGAGAGCACAAATTATTAGATGAGAGAGAGGAAACTGTAGGCACGACAGAATCTGAAAGAAAGAAATAACTTTTTCCTAAAATGCCTTGTAGCCTCTTGATCATAGATATGGCATGCTACACACCAATGATCAAGACTCTACTTAACGCGGCTTGTCAGACACTCTAGGTCTCTTTAAACCTTAGGCTCTGATATAAATTTTGTAACTATAACTCCCTGAGTCTAGTACCCAAAATGCTACACGGTTTTCATGACCCCGAAAGACAACAAACTAACCCATGACTAATATCTGTACCTGTACATTACATAAAATACCAAATAATGTGGAAACATGAACTGAAATGCCATAAGGTTCAATACTGGACATAATCTGAATAATATAATAACTGTGTGGGGTAATAGAATACCCAAAAAAAAACTAAAAATACTGAAGCCTGAAACATGATAGTCTGGAAAGACTCTAAAAATGACTATCTAAATGAGTAAGGAGTTAATGGGACGTATCCCCAACTAACTCTAACTAATAAACTAATTATTGAGATAATAGAGAAACAATCATCTTCTTAAATGATGAGGACTCACTTCTTGCTTTGACTACTAATACTAAAATCTACTGCTACTCTAGAGCTCGTGTCTTTGAACCTATGGTATAAGACACTATAGTGCGAATTTATCAGTACTTTGAATGTACTGGTATACATGTGAGGTAGGATAAATACATGGGGTTCATATGCATGAACAATAATAATAACTGACTGACTATCATGAGTGTTAAAATTCATGCATGAGACACAATAACTGACTCTAATACTGTGAATACATGATTTCTAAATCTTAATACTGATAACATGACATACAAATATATGATATAATCTGATAACTGATAAGATGAGTGATTGTATCTGACATCCCTGAATTTGATGGAACTATCTCAGTTTCATACTAAACTGAGTTGACTATATCTGACAGTCTTGAATTTTGAAAAACTATCTATGTTTTTTTACTGAGACTGGTACTGAAAATATAGTAGGTAGTTATTTAACCAACATGCCCCTAACATGCCATTATAGCTGAGTTGAGGTCCAATTTGTAACTCTAATTGGAAGGGAGTTAATACCGCACCACTAGTAAGGACAAGTTGTGGGTGACCCTCATCTAGTGGTGTCCCTAAAATAGAATGGTGGGGCCCCATCTGACAGTGCTTATCCAACTCATCATCTCTCATCGAAAAGTGTTGATGTCTCAACCTATGCTAGCTACATAGTTCTAGAACGTAAGGATGACTTCTAAGGATCACACCCTTATCTGACATTATGTGTCCCCATCTTTGGGTTCACTCAGTGCTAATTCCTACTCCCATCTAATTAGACACTGGACATGATTTACTAAACTAAATATGGACTGAGTTACTGTATTCTGTTGACTGATGGAATATTATTGATATCTGACAACTAACTGGGTTCATTAGATCATGGAGATTTCCTGAGTCATAAGGCCGTCTGAATTCTAAGAATCATAGCTTGACTGAGAGTATCATAAAACATGACAAGGCTCTAGGAACATAACTAAAGTTTTGGGTAGAAGTACCCCCAGGACTTGATAGAAGGAAACTGACATAGCATGACTTACTTGAATACATAATAATCACCATAATACATTTATTGAAGCATTTCATCAAACATATGGTAGACATAAACCTGTACATACATGGGGATTTCATGATATCATGCTAGTTGGGCATTTTCCTTCATCTAGTCATTTAATCAAATATATGGTATGCATAGAATATATAAAGAACATTGTACAACAATTAAACAACATGGTTCAACTCTAATTTCATCACTTAAGGTTTTAATTATAGGTTTGCATGAATCCATATCTATACTAATCAACCCACATAGAATATATCACCTAATCAAGGAATAGGGTCTATTTACTCATTATCAACATGAACAAAGTCGACCAATCAAGGAATTCACAAAGAAAACCCATAACTTGAATTTAGAAAAGAGATTCTTGGACTTCATGGATGAAAGAAGTCCATGAATAAACACTATGCATACCTAGATTGAGTTTCTTGATGTTCTTGAACTTGGGGGATCTGAATCTCTTAGTTCTTGAAGAAGATTTGGATTCTTATTCTTGGAGATTAATTTTAGAGAGAAACGCTAATATTTGTTGGTGTGAAATAATAATGAAGAAAGAGGCAGAAATCAAATATAACTGGGTATATATAGGTGAGTGGTAAAGGATCAAAATACCCCTATTAAAATAACTTAAAATAACTGAACGGGTCGGGCAACGATGAGGTGGAACGGTCCATCGCCTGCCTGATGGTTCGTCGGACTTCTCCATCAGGCTAAGACAGAACTGGGACCTACTACCATTGTGCAATGGTGGGGTGTGATGGTCCATCGTTGGGTCGACGGTCCATCGTACCACTCCGTCATACTTAGCAAAAAAACTGATTCACTGCCATGGGGCAATAGTGGGGTGCGATGGTCCATCACTGGGTCAACGGTCCATCGGACCTCGCCGTCGTACTAATACATAGAGCAAGTTCACTAAATCAATGTAACGGTAGTGGTCGACGGTCTGTTGCTTGTCCGATGGTTTATTGACCTGCACTGTCGCACCTGGGCGGTTTTACTTCTTTCTGTATTTCGGCCATAACTCTCGTTCGATGCCGGATTTTGATGAAATTGGTATCATTGGAAAGCTTATTCAATTTCCCACATGATAAAAAGTGAAAATCTCAAAAATACCACGTGTACAAAAATAGATTCATGTTTCAAAGCAAATTCTAAAATCCTTGAGATGATTTCAAGCTAGAAAAAATGTACTGATATTACAATATCTCCCTCTTGAGAACATTCATCCTCAAATGACACTGGGAGTGAGGTGAAGAACTTAAACTAACATGTATACTGAACATGAATAACTGGAACATGGTCTCATGACTGATATGACTGAAAAGATGAACATAACATACTGTACATATATATCTGATGCATGTGTAACTGATTCATGAATGCATGACTAAATATCAAATTCTCATGACTGAGTGTTTTGAGGTACTAAATTCCCTCACTATGAGAATGCATGTCTGATGCATAATTATATGATTGAACTGATACATGAATGCATGACTAAATATCAAATGGTACTTGATACCAAGTTTGTCATACACACTGAACATGAAACTAAGTAAGCTTAAGAAGAACTATTACCTTGAGCTTGATCTGAGTTGGAGGAGAAGAGGTAAGGATACTTGGTACACATGTCTACTTCTATTTCCCAAGTAGCTCCCTTGACAGACTAATTTTGCCAAAGAACACTGACTAGAGGGACATCTATGTTCCTCAATTTACAAGTCTGATAGTCTTGGATTTTGACTGGGATGTCTTCGTAAGAGAGGTTATTCTGAACATCTATTCTATGAATAGGGACTACAACTGTGGGGTAACCTATACACTTCTTAAGAAATGAGACATGGAATACTGGATGAACTGAGGCTAGATCTAAAGGCAATTCATGCTCATAAGCTACCTTGTTGAATCGATTGAGAATCTTGAAGGGACCGACATATCGGGGACTAAACTTTCCCTTCTCTCTGAATCTTTTCACTCTCTTCATGGGAGAGATATTAAGATATACATAGTCACCAATCTCAAAATTGAGACCTTTTCTACGAACATCTGCATAAAACTTTTGTCAGCTTTGAGTAGCCAAGAGTCTTTCTCTAAGCAACTGGACTTTTTCTAAGGCGTCGAATATCAAGTCAGGCCCTATAACTGAGGCCTTACTAATTTCGAACCAACCAATTGGAGATCTATAACTCCTACCATAAAGAGCTTCAAATGAAGCCATTCGAATACTAGAATAATAGTTTTTATTGTATGCAAACTCAATTAAAGGCAAGTGGTCATCCCAACTACCTTTGAAATAAATTGCACACGCCCTTAGCATATCCTCTAAAGTTTGAATAGTTCTTTTTTCTTGGCCATCTGTCTGATGGTGAAAGGGTGTACTAAGATAAACTTGGGTACCAAGACCCTTTTGCGCTTTTCAGAAGTGAGAGGTGAAATGAATACCTCTATCTGAGATAATAGAAAATAGAACACTGTACAATCTAATTAACTCTCTGATGTAGAGTTTGGCATAATCCTTGACTGAATAAGAGGTATGCACTGGAAGGAAATGGGCTGATTTGGTCATTCTGTCTACAATGACCCAAACTAAATCATATTGATAACGAGTTTGAGGCAAACCCGTCACAAATACCATGTTCACTTCTTCACACTTCCAAGTAGGAATAATGAACTCCTGCATGGGAACACTAGGCTTCTAATACTCTATTTTAACTAGCTGACATGTAGAGCCCTTATCCACAAACTTTGTAATATCTCTCTTCATCCCACTCCACTAATAGACCTCCTATAAGTCACGGTACATCTTATTGGCCCCTAGATGAATAGAGTAGTGCACACCATGCGCTTCTACAAGAATTCGCTACCTTAAGTCATCTACACCTGGAACACAAAGACGACCCTGACAATGAAGAACACTATCTCCCCCTTGGGAGAAAACCTCTACTTTTTAATTCTGGACTGACTTTTTCAACTTGACAAGGCTGAGATCTCTATCTTGCTTTCCTTTTAACTCGGAAACTAGAGATGATTCTGAACTACTCTGAACCCATATATCACCTTTTTTTTTGTATCGACTAAGCAAACACCTAGTCTGGTAAGATGATGGACTTCCTATGCAAACTTCTTCTTACTTTCCTCAACATGAGCAATACTACCCACAGATAGTCTACTGAGAGCATCGGCCACTACGTTGGCCTTGCCCGAATGATAAAGGACACCTATGTCATAATATTTCAAGAGCTCTAACCTTATGAAGATTAATATCTTTCTGAGAAAAGACATACTGGAGACTCTTGATATCTGTGAAAACATCTATATGAACACCGTAGAGATAATGCCTCCAAATCTTTAAGGCAAAGACTACGGCTACTAACTCAAGATCATAAGTAGGACAATTATTCTCATGGGGATTTGGCTGTCTGGAGGCATAGGCTACAACCTTACCATGCTGCATGAGGACACCACCTAAGCCCATTCGAGATGCATCACAATACGCCACAAACCCATCTGAACCATTTGAAAGAGCTAATACTGGAGCTGAGGTTAGGCAAGTCTTTAACTCCTGAAAACTCTTCTCAGAAGGATTTGACCACTGAAACATGACTTTTTTCTGAGCCAATCTGGTGATAGGGGATGCAAGGGAAGAAAATCCCTCAACAAACCATCTAGTACCCAGAATGCTACACGGTACTTATAACCCCGAAGGACCACAAGTTAACCCATGATTGATATTTGTATTTGTATACTACATAAAATACTAAATAATGCAGAAACATGAACTGAAAGGCCATAAGGTTCAATACTGGACATAATCTGAATAATATAACATCTGTGTAGGGTAATAGAATACCCAAAACAAAACTAAAAATACTGAAGTCTAAAATATGATAGTCTGGAAAGCCTCTAAACATGATTGTCTGATTGAGTAAGGAGTTGATGGGACATGTCCCCAACTAACTACAACTAATAAACTAATTAATGATCTAATACAGAAATAATCATATCCTCGAATGCTGAGGACTCACTTGTAGCTTTGACTGCTGATACTGAAATATACGGCTACTCTGGAGTTCGTGTCTCTGAACCTATGGTATAAGACACCATAGCGTGAATGCATCAGTACTTTGAATATACTGGTATACATGTGAGGTAGGCTAAATGCATGGGGTTCATATCCATGAACAATAATAATAACTAACTAACTAACTATCATAAGCATGAGAATTCATGTATGAGACATAATAATTGACTCTAATACTGTGAATACATGAATTCTAAATCTGCATACTGATAGCATGACATACTAATAACTAATATAATCTGATAATTGATAACATGAGTGACAGTATCTGATATCGCTCAATCTGATGAAACTATCTAAGTTTCATACTAAACTGAGTTGATTATATCTGACAATCCTGAATTCTAAGGAACTATCTAAGTTCTTTTACTGAGACTGGTACTTAAACTATGGGAGGTAGTTATTTAACTGACATACCCCTAATATACCATTATGTCTAAGTTGGGTTCCAATCTGTAACCCCAATTGGAAGGGTATCAATACCGCGCTATTAGTAAGAACAATCTGTGGGTGACGCTCATCTGATGGTGTCCCCAAAAAAGAATGGTGGGGCTCTTATATGACAGTTCTTATCCACACCATCAACTCTCATCGGACAGTGTAGATTCCTCAACCTATGCTGGCTACATAGTTCTAGAACACAAGGATGACTTCTAAGGACCAGACCCTTATCTGATAGTATCTGTCCCCATCCTTGGGTTCACTCAGTGCTAATTCCTATTCCCATCTGATTAGACACTAAACATGATTTAGTGAACTGAACATGGACTGAGTTACTGCATTTTGTTGACTAATGGAATACTACTGATATCTGAAAACAAACTGGGTTCAGAGATCATGGAGATTTCCTGAGTCATAATACTGTCTGAAGTCAAAGAATCATAGCTAGACTGAGAATATCATGAAAAAATGACATGGCTCTAGGTACACAGCTAAAGTTTTGGGTACAAGTACCCTCAGGACTCGATAGAAGGAAACTGACATAGCATGACTTACTTGAATACATAGTAATCACCATAATACATTTATTAAAGTATTTCATCAAACATATGGTAGGCATAAACTTGTACATACATGGGGATTTCATGATATCATGCTAGTTGCGCATTTTCCTTCATCTAGGCATTTAATCAAACACATGGTATGCATGGTATATGTAAACAACATTATACAACAATTAAACATCATGATTTAACTCTAATTTCATCACTTAAGGGTTTAATTATAGGTTTGCATAAATCCATATCTATACTTTGCATAAATCTATATCTACACTATTCAAACCACATAGAATTTATCACCCAATCATTGAATAGGGTCCATTTACTCATTATCAATATGAACAAAGCAGCCCAATCATGGAATTCAAAAAGAAAGCCCATAACTTGAATTTAGAAAAGAGATTCTTTGACTTCATGGATGAAAGAAGTCCATGAATGAACACTATGCATACCTAGATTGAGTTTCTTGATGTTCTTGAATTTGAGGGATTTGAATCTCTTAGTTCTTGAAGAAGATTTGGATTCTTGTTCTTGGGGATTAATTTTAGAGAAAAACCCTAATATTTATTGGTGTGAAATAATAATGAACAAAAGGACTAAAATCAGATATAACTGGGTAATATAGGCAGGTGGTAAATGAACAAAATACCCCTGTTAAAATAACTTAAAATAACTGAATGGGTCGGGCGACGGTGGGGTGCGATGGTCCGTTGATTGGTCGATGATCCATTGGACCTCACCATCGTACTAATCTAGAGAGAAGGCTCACTGTATCGATGCGATGGTGGTGGTCGATGGCCCATCATCCTACACCGTCACACCTGGATAGTTTTACTGTTTTCTGTATTTTGGCCATAACTCTCTCATTCAATACCAGATTTTGATGAAACAAGTATTGTTGGAAAGCTGATTCAATTTCCCACATGATAGAAAGTAAAAATCTCCAAAATACCGTATGTATAAAAATATATTCATGTTTCAAAGCAAGTTCTAACATCTTTGAGATCATTTTAAGCTAGGAAAAAGGTACGGGTATTATAGTAATGCCCCAAAATCTCATCCCTGAGTGTTACACGGTGCTTAAGGCTACAAGTATCCCCACGCTAACCCTTTGATCCTGTTACTATCTCAATCTCTCACTTTGGGATATCAAGTAAAGCAATAAGGCTATAGTATATCATCTCAAAACTGAAAAAAATGGAAAACATAATTTGAAATATAAAATACTAAGAGTCTAAGCACAACTGCTAGTCTAGTCTGACAAAGCCTCTACTACTCAAACTGAAGAGCCATTGAGACAAACCCCTAACTGACTCAGACTGATATAAAAGTAATAACAACTAAGAATCTAAGAAAAGTAGGCCCTCAAACCATGAGGACTCACCAACTGTGGGATTTAGCAAAGGCACTTGAAAATCACAGTCACTGCTATGACTGAGCACCTGAACCTACATTATAAGACACTGTAGAACACAGATGTATATGTGGATCAACACTTTAGGAATGTACTGAATATAAGGGGTTGTATGCATTTATATAAAACAATATCAATACTTTTTAATAAAATCATACATGCAAATTGAAATGACTCACATAGCTTGAATAAGTCTAAAATGTAAAACTCATGAATCATGAATAGTGAAGCATGTAACACAAATCTCGTGAGTCATTATACTTAAATTTAAAATCTATACTCTTCTCTTATTCTCAGTACTTGAAGCCTAAAGGAAGAATTAAACAAATACTTTCAAACTCATGTTTTTATATCATGGAGAGTAAAACTTCTTTAAAACTAAGGAGTTAGAACTTTTACAAACTTTCAACACTTGGGAACTCTAGAACTCTTTTCGATTCAGGACGTTTGGAACTCAAGAGTTTCTTCTAAATGACATAAACCATGCGAGCTACATGGAGACCATCGCCTTTCCCACATTGGGGAGAGTTGTTCTATCCTTCCCATTAGAGTAGAACCTCATCTTTAGTGATCACTATCTCATCCTTGGGCCCATAAATCTCGAACCTACGGTGGCACGTAGTTCTGGGGTATGAAATATTAGAATCATACCCAACTCGGTGCTAAATACTAATCCTATACTCAGATCAGAACTCTTAAGAAATCCACCTCAAAAAAATAACTCAAGGGTCTATAATGAAGACCAAAAAAATATTTCTATGTTCTTTAAATCATACTCAATGTGGATTTCAACTCTATTATGACCAAAAGGCCTAATCATTCTTAATAATATCAAAGTACTCAATTCATGGGTGCTATAGCACAAAAGTTCATAAAATTGAAAATCTCAAGTAGGGTTTAGTGACCCACAATCAAATCTTAAGTTAAAACTCATCAAAATGCATATTAGATGTCATAAAGATTCATAAATCATATAGAAATCTGGAATTTTCCGCATTTTGCCTTAAAATCTCAACATACACATGTATTTCAATTTCTAGAATATTGGAACTATTAAAATCATAAGGAATAACAACATAGGGTATAAACCCATAATTCAATTTTATAAAAACACATCGAAAATCAATTATTCTCATAATTAAAAAAATTTTAGGCACTAGGATGAAAGAAGTGTCCTTATTCAAACCTAACATACCTTAGATTATGACTTGGATGAACAAACTTATTTAAGACTCTTCTTCTTGCTCTTGAGAGAGGGTTCTTAAAGCCTTTGACTTGGGAACCTTGAATCTTAACTCAATTTGTAAAATATATGGAGGATTCTTGAGTTTCTTAGAAGAATATTTGGATTTGTTTTTTAAGGAGAAACCCTAGCTTTGGAGATGATTTAGGAGATAGTCAAGTTATCTAATTCATATTAGGTATATCAAGGTGTAAAAAGGGTGGAAAAGGACCAAAAGCCCTTTTTAAAATAATTTAAAATAACTGATCAGGGTGTACGATGGTGGGGTGTGATGGTCCATTGAAGGCCCAACGGTCCGTCAGTCCTGACCATTGCACCTAGGCCAGAATTAAGTTCATTGTCTTATCTACAATGGTGGTGTGCGATAGTCGGTTGGGGGTCTGATGGTCCATCTACCCTCTCCATCGCACTAAACCAGAATGGGGCATCACTGCCTCCTCTACAATGGTTTCGGCGATTTTATTGCTTTCTGTAAAAAGGTCATATCTTTCTCTTCTGATGTTGGATTTTGATAAAATAGGTATCGTTGGAAATATAATTCAATTTACCACATGATAGAAAGTCATTTTTAGGAAAATTCAACAAGTTTTAAAAACTAATCACTTTGGAAGCCACTTCTCAATCTTTTAAGTCCAAAATTACACTTCTATTGACACGCTCTAATACCCCATACTTCCCTAACATAATTTACATACTAATACATGAGTATTCATATATAAAATTTGATAAAAAAAAAAACTCATTATTTTCTATTTTAGAGCCTGCCATTGCGTAGAAAATTAAATTAGCTTTCCAACGATATAAAATTTACATAAATCCAATAATCGGGTAAGAAGTTATGGAAATTTAAAGTTTTAATCATTAAACACCATCATTTTAACCCTTAGCCTGTCGCGGAGTCAGCATAAATAACGATTGTCAATTTCTAGTGAAGCTCTGCAAAACCACCACATCGTGCCGTCAACCAAAATCCCAATTGTCCTTTTCCAATTTCTTATCAGGATAATGGCGCATCGCACCATGGGTGAATTTCAAAATCAAATGGGCACCGCGATTCCTCCACGTCATGCCAAGCCCTCAGTTCCCAGTTGTCCAATTCCAGTGACACGGTGCGATAGCATCGCGTCGCGCTAACTCACAAAATTGGGAATTTTTTAGTATTTTGAGTTTTAAATCTGAGGTCATTACATTCTTTTTTCCCTTATTCCAATTATCCTTTAACACAAAATTCTCCTTCATTGACCCATTATTTCATTATTTTAATAATTTTCCCCCAAATCAAAGTAGATTCTCTCCCAATCAAAAACCCTAGCTCTCAAATTTAAGGTTATTCCTCAAGAATTCACCAAGAACTTCAAGAAATCCATCAATTAAGGTATGTTAGATGTTCATCCATGGATCTCTTTCATCCATGGAGTGCAAGCAACCCTATTAAATAGTTAAATTATGATCTTTTCAAGTTATTTTATTTTAAATTATGATTTTACCCATGAATCTCCATGAACTATGATTCTATACCACGTTACCATGAAATTATTGATATTATTTAATCCAACATGTTTTAATGTTGTCATTTATTGAACAAGACTACAATTGAACTCTATTATGTCGGATTCATGCTATTTCTATATGTTTTAGGAAATTCCTATGATTATTGTAAACCATGAACTAGAAATGTTTGATAAAATGCCTACATGAGTGAATAATTTAAATAAAGCCTTCATGTTTTATGCTTCAAGATTTAGTGTCATTTTACTATTATTGTTTTGAGTCCTGGAGGTATTGAATACCCGAAATCCATAGTTGGTTACTTAGTCTAGTATCAGTTTATTACAAGATAGTCTTTAGATTATATTATGAGCATTATCAGAATAGTCAGATATCAGTCATTAAACTCAGAATAGTCTAGTATCTCACTGTCTTTAAGTTGGGAGAAGGATTTAGCACCGAGTGAGTGCAGGGATGGCGACTTCCCCATCATATAGGCATATTCGTTAGTAGCAGTCCTTATACTCCATAACTACGAAGATAGTGTAGGATATGTGTAGTCACCCGTTAGATTAGGCTTGACTATCTCACAGGGGTCACCCATCAGTTTAGGCTTGACACCCTTAGTCCTTTGGACAGTATATCAATTTAGTGGATCCACACAGCCATTGTTTGTGCCCATGGCATGGTATAAACACCCTTCTAACTAGGGTTATAGGTTATACCCCGATTATTTCAAATTGGGGAATGTCGGTTAGATGATACCTCCCACATTATTAGATATAGTCTCAGTTATAGTCTCAGTTCAGTTATACAGTCTTAGAGTTATTTGGCCAAAACATACATATATCAATATTTTGTCCATATTTCAGTTTATAGATTTTACTCAGTCCATGTTATATGCTTGGTCATGCATCCCCAGTGTCCATAGATTTTCATGTATCTTCAGTATTTAAAGAATGTCATCCATACTCGGTATATTTACAGTTCACTCCATATTTTCAGTACCTACAGATTTCATGTTCTCTATTCAGTGCTTTATGTTTTACATGTATAATTAGTTAGTTATTATTATTCCTATTCATGAGACTATGCATATCATCCTACCTCATTTAGCATACCAATATATTCAAAGTACTGATTGTATACCTTTCTTTTGTTGTATAATGTATCATATCATAGGTGCTGACGCTCAGTTCTCAGATCGCACTTAGTCCCTCATATCATCAACAGTACAGTAGCAGTGGTGAGTCCTCATCATCTGATGATAGACTATATTACTTCATGTCTTTATCTCAGTAGTTAGTAGAGTTAGTTGGGGCCTGTCCCATCAACTCACAGTATTTAGTTTGTAGGGTTTTCAGAAACTACAGTTAGCTATTCAGATAATTCAGATTTCAGTATTCTGCCAGATTTAATTCAGTAGTCATTTAAGTTATTCTTTCACATTCATGATTATACTATTCAGTGCTCACAGCAAGTGCCAGCTCATGGCTTATCTTATGGTTCCTCGGGACCGTAAGCACCATGTAACCACTAGTGGTTAGTCTCGGGTCGTTATAAAACCTAAACAACCAATGGTCAATAAGACAAAGAATACAACATGTAATGGATATATTACAAGAAAAATGTAGACATATACAGATACAAAAACAATTAAAAAGAAGTGATACAGATTTTTGTAAAAACATATATACTACATAACATTATGAGCAAGATTATAAAAAGAATAATATAAAAAGGCATATAGAAAAAACTATCTCCCTAGGACGAAATATTACTTAAGAAGATTAAACGCAAGAAATTCATACCTAGATAATAATAAAAATGTAACAAAATATAACACCAATAGAACCTACAAAAATAAATTAGAATGTTTTACCTGTGGGAGTATAGAGAACTTAGCAAATACTTGTCCAAAAAGAAACAATAGTAGATCTAGAAATGCACTATTAACAGAACATGTAAATGAAAATTTGATAAATGTAGATAAATATATGTCAGATAATAAAAGTACATACTCCATCAGGAGTATGAAAGTTCTTGAAGAAGAAAAAGATAAATCTGATTCTTTAGATTCTGGAGAAGAGGAATTTATAAATCAAATAGGATTAGAAAAGACGAAGTCAGACTATCATGATTTAGTAAATTTTATAGAAGAATGTGAACATGAATTTGAAGAAGGAAAAGAATTAGATAGTAACCAGTGTTGTTTCTGTAAATGGTTTCCAAGTAAAAACAAAAGGGCAAAATGTTGGAAATGCTATAAGGAAGGATGCATAAAATAATAATTAAAGAAGAAGACTTAGTAAAGGTAGAACTATTAACCAGACGGAACCAATAACCAGAAGATATAAAAAGGCATATAGAAAAAACTATTGCCCTAGGAAGAAATATTACTTAAGAAGATTAAACGCAAGAAATTCATACCTAGATAAGAATAAAAATGTAAGAAAATATAACACCAGTAGAACCTACAAAAATAAATTATAATGTTTTACCTGTGGGAGTATAGAGCAGTTAGCAAATACTTGTCCAAAAAGAAACAATAGTAGATCTAGAAATGCACAATTAATAGAACATGTAAATGAAAATTTGATAAATGTAGATAAATATATGCCAGATAATAAAAGTACATACTCTTGGAAGTTCTTGAAGAAGAAAAAGATAAATCTGATTCTTTAGATTCTTGAGAAGAGGAATTTATAAATGAAATAGGATTTGAAAAGACGAACTTAGACTATCATGGTTTAGTAAATTTGATAGAAGAATGTGAACATGAATTTGAAGAAGGAAAAGGATTAGATAGTAAACAGTGTTGTTTCTGTAAATGGTTTCCAAGTAAAAACAAAAGGACAAAATGTTGGAAAGGCTATAAGGAAGGATGCATAAAATAATAATTAAAGAAGAAGATTTAGTCGAGGTAGAATTGCTAAAGAATAAGATTTAGTAGATATAGAATGATAAAGACAAAACCAATAACCAGAACAGCAGAAGATAGAATATTGGAGTTATAAGAAAGACTAAAATGAATTAGAGATAAGAGTTTACAGTAAAAAGATAATTAAAGAAGAAGATTTAGTAGAGGTAGAATTATTCAATACATCTGTGGAAAATAATAAAGAGAAATAGAAAAAATAAATGAAGATATCATTTGAAGAAATGAGATGTAATGAAGAAAAGAAAATTAGCTATAGTTGATTCAGGATGTACAAAAAGCATTTTAAATAGAAGAATTTTACCATCAAAATTAATAAAAAATTTGCCAAAACCTCAAAAATTCATGCAAATGGACAGAACCCATAATACCTATACAGGCTATATACCAAAAGCAAAGGTAGGTTTTATTAATACTTGTGAAAAATTCTACCAACCATCAAATACACTCATTGGAATACTAGTTAGAGATTTAAACATAAAAGCAGACTTTGTCTTAGGATTAGATTTTATGATGCAAAATAATGGCAGATGTTTTGTTACAAAAAATTGGGTAAGATTCTCTAACAATATCACTCAGTCACCAGTACAGAAACAACCCCTACTAACTAAATATCGTTTCCTTAAATATAAGACACAAGAAAGAATCGAAAGCTCAAATGATCAAATAAAATTAGAAAAACTCTAAAATATGATAAAGGATAAAATTGTACTTGTAATGATAATAAAAAGGTAACAATGTATAAGGAATTAAAATATCTATTAACAATAGAAGAAATAGAAAAAGATTACACTTTAATAGAAATAGATACAGAATTATACAATTTTAGGAAAGGTATACAACAGATAAGGGTAATCAAAGATCAAAAAGATCTAGATAAAATAATAAAAATCCTAGAGAAACTAGAGATAATTGGAGAAAAACCCTTGCAACATTGGGAATCCAATCAAATTACCTACAAACTAAAAATAATTAATTCAAAATATACAATAAAAACAACATCTATAGAAGCAACAAATGAAGACCTTAAAGACTTTGAAATATAAATAAAAGAGCTACTAGAATTAGGGATAATTAGAAGATCCAAATCAAGACATAGATCTGCAGCTTTAATAGTAAGAAACCATCGTGAAATAGTAAGAGGAAAACCTAGAATGGTAATAAATTACAAAAGAGTACATGATAATACTGTAATGGATGGGTATAAGTTACCAGACAAAACAAAATTAATAAACAGAATACAAGGAAGAATTATTTTTAGTAAATTTGATTGTAAATCCGAATATTGGCAGATTAAGATGCATAAAGATAGTATAAAATGGACAGCCTTTACAGGACCAAAAGGATATTTTAAGTGGCTGGTTATGCCATTCAGACTAAAGACAGCTACTCTAATTTTCCAAAGAAAAAGGGATAGTATTTTTGGAGACTATAAAAATTTTGCATTTGTTTATGTAGATGATATTCTAGTCTTTAGTAATAATGTGAGAGAATGTTTAGGACATTTACAACACGTTTTAAAATTATTTGTAGATAATGGAATAATAATAAGTAGAAAGAAAATGGAATTATGTAAAAACAATATTAAATTGTTAGCCAGATAGATTAGATAAAACCAAAGATTTACAAAAAATTTTAGGACTACTAAACTATGCTAGAGTTTTTATTAAAGACTTAGGAAAAGTAGCAGGACAGTTATATTCTAAAACAGGATAAACAGGACAAAAGACCTTTATTACTGAAGACATAAAATTAGTCCAACAACATAAGCGCATGATCCAAGATATCCTAGACTTAACGCTACCCTTAGAAACAGACTTTCTAATAGTAGAGACAGATAGAAGCCTTCGCGGATGGGGAGCAATATTAAAGGCAAAACCCAATAAATATAGTGACAAATAGGATGAAAAATTTTATGCTTATTCAAGTGGAAATATAAAAAAAAGGGAAATTTAAATAGCATAGACACAGAAACACTAGCAGTAATTTATGGTTTAAATAGTTTTTAACTTTATATATTAAATAAGCCTAAAATATTTGTAAGAACAAACTGGGAGGCTATAGTAAAATTCTATTAGAAATAAAATAAAAGAATTGTAGTAAAAGAAGATGGTTAAATTTGCTAGATGCCACTTGCATTTACAATATTGTTTTAGAACATATTAAAGAAAAAGATAATAACCTAGCAGATCAACTAAGTAGACTAATAAAAGAAGACAACTAATAATTTTTGTTTCAGGATGTATACAGGCAAAGACAAAGGAAAGGAAGACGCTCCATCCTCTCAAGACTATTTAAAAAAAATACTAAGCAACACTCATTACAGGCCACTAACAATGTTGGAACATCCAAAATTAGAAAGATTGGTCTTCATACCTCACAATCTCATCAGTTATGAGCCATCCAATTTGACTTTTAAACTTAGGCCAGATGTAAGGGTGGACAAACCACAGATCTACCTGATCGATAATTTATGGATTTTCTACGACAAGACACCTAGAGACACTATATATTTTATTTCACTTCTAAATGATTTAATCTATTATTTTACTGAGAAAAACAATACTAACGGATTTAAATTTTATGTTGTTCTAAGGGGAAAGACACAGGGAATATTTTAGACATGGATAGAGGTAATGGATTCTTATAAATGAAAAAGGACAAATGTTAGAACATATAAGTATTTTACAAGATCGTATAAAGATTCTTCATTATGAATTATCACAACAAACTCAGCAAATTTGTGACACTTAAATAATCCGAAAGAGATCTCTATATTCTTCCAAAATGGATAAGAAAGGTGTGCATTCCCTAATGAATGTATAAAGACCCACTGTATCGGGTAAATATACAGCTAGTTCAGCTCAAACGGTAGCTAGTAAAGACTCCTCAAATCTGTTAATAGGCGTGTATTCCCCAATGAATGTAGAAAGACCTATTATATCGGGTAATGATACAACTAGTCCAGCTCAAACGGTAGCTGGTGTAGACTAATCAAATCCGTTGACGGCTAAAACTTTGCAAAAAAGTGTAGGGAGAATACTCCCAGCTAGTTTCAAGACCCTAGGTATCCAGAAAACAAATGAAGGAACCTCTTCCAAGACTACGAAATGAATTTTATTAGGAAAAAAGAACAATGAAAAAAAAAAAAGAAATTTAGAAAAAATAGTAGTAGACTCAATAAAAAAATTGTTAGCAGAACAACTGCCCAAAGAAATAGCAATAAATCCAAAACCGCTAGAGCCAAGATCTAAATTTCCTCAATTCCAAGAGAAGAAATAAGATCACCCAGAACATGAACAAGATTAGGACTTTCAGACGAAGACAGTGATGAGTATGATCGATATTACAATTCGGCCATGGATCAATTTTCCCAAGACCCAAATGTAGATGATGATTCATGAATGGATTTTTACTTAGAAGCATTACACAATTTGGATATGTAATCAATGACGATATCTATAAAAAGAAAAAATAAGAGACATATGCAATAATATAACATATAAATAAATGGAAAACAATTGGATGGAGGAGATTTAAAGTGGAAACATAACTATGTGACTGTGCGGCCCACTCGACTTGCTAAAGTTTTTATCAAGTTATTTGAAATATGGATTTGAAGTCCACAAAAATGCCTATAAATATTACCTTATGGATGTCTTAAAGATATATAGCTAGAGAGAAGTGAGAGAAAAATCAAGAGTGAGAAAGTTCTTAGTTTGTTCATAAAGTTCTTAGTTTTCAAAAGTTTGTTAAAAAAAAGTGTGTGGAAAGTATATATTGGTATCTTATTTCTTCATTCCGATAGCTATTAGCTTTCAGAGGACTCCCAAAAGGGAAACCACACTTTTTCCTTAAGACATATAAGTAGTCGTTACATAGATTATTGTATTTTCTCCCTAGTTTGTAAATTATGTTTGAATTAAATTAAGTTCATATTTTCTTCCAAAGTTTTCTAATATTATAGATCTTGATAGTTGTGCAAACTACCGCTAGTTTTTCAATCTTATAAAATTAGTAAATTTCTTATTAATATGTATTTACTCATAGACGTATTTTAAATACTATAGATCCGGATGGCCATGCGAATTACCGCCAGTTTTTTTATCTTGTATTGTTGGTAAATTACTTATAAATATACCCCTAGTATATGGTTATTCTCTAAGTGTTTAGCAATAACGATTGATTAATTTGTAAATTCCTAGGGAATTAAAAAAGTCCGATAACCATTTGAAAGGACTGTTGTATCATCCCGAGGTGTGATTAAAGAAGCCATTGCTAAACTTTCAACTTCTTGAACTTTAACCGAAACTAAGTGGATAGATCCATCAAGAAATTGAAAGAATAGATACTAGATTACCAGAATTACAAGTGTAAACAGAATATTATAGACACAAATTGAAGACTGAATAAAGTTGGAAAAGGATAAACGATATTTATCTAGCTTAACGAGAACACCTCATAGAAATACAAAATCGTTAGAAGAAATCCAGAATAATTTTTATAGTTTATACTTAGAATATAAAAACTAAATAGTACAAAAGAAGATCTAAAAAGACTAGATAATCTAATCACCATATATCTAGCTAAGAGTACGAATTGATAAATCACCTCAAGTCTAGAAAATATTTAATGAAAAAGTATCCATTTGCTAGAAATATAAGAATAAGATATTAGAATTTAAACAAAGAAATAATACAAAGAGTAGAAAAATAGAACTAGAATTAATCTTAAGTAATTATTTAAAAATATTAACTACACTAGAATTGAAATTTTTAAAAGAATATATAAGTGCTTTAACATGGGAATTAGAAAGTACTAGAAATGATATAGAATGTTATAATAGAATAATAAAACATTATAGAGAATAGTGTAAAATAGCTATTTCTTTAGGATAAATCATGGTATATGAAAACACATCCGTTTATTAAACAAGGTCAAAGACCATACAATTACTTATATAAAACTTAAAACATTTTGACAGAATCCTAAAAAATGAACAAAATTTAATAGAAGAAATAAGAGTAGTAGAATCAATAGATTTGCCAGAAGCAATTATATTTTCATACCACGAAAACCTTTTAGGCTGTGTAGACCACTTAATCCTGCAAAAAAATAAATTAGAAAAAATTGGATATTGCCTTGTTTATTGGAATATTAGAATAAAATCAATTAAAGGATAAGCACATTACAATATATTCCTTTAAGAAAATAGAATATCTATATTTGCAATTAAAAGCAGAAAAGAGACACAGATGAATAAAAGATGATTCATTAATTAAATGTAATTTTGATAACGGAAAACATATTTTGAACAGAGAAGATTCTCAACTAAATAGTAATACAAATCTCATAATAAATCTAGGAGAAGCAGTACAAACAGAAAACAGTAAAATACTAAAGACTCTGGAAGTATTAGAAAACCTGCAAATTAAACAAAAGAAACTATTAGATAAAACAGAACAAAACTTTGATTTCCTAAAAAATCAACAAATAGAACTAGAAAAAAAAATTAAAGTAATAAAAAATAAAGATATAAATTTTCTTTGTATAAATAACATAGTGTAACACCCTAATTTTTTGAACCGAAATGATACACGGTGCTCATGGCCCCGAAGGACCACAAGCTAATCCATGATTGATATCTGTACCTGTACACTGTATAATATAACATGATAATTTGGAAACATGTACTAAAAGGCCATAAGGTTCAAAACTGAATAACTGAAAACTCAAAGTCTGAAAAATATGGTATCACAATACCAAAATGAAACATAAATAATGAAAATAATGAAGTATGAATATCTAATCTGACATCTAGTCTTAAAGCCTCTAAATGAACTGAATAATGAGTTGAAGGAATATGTCTCCAACTAACTCCATCTACTGAAATGTCTAAGTACTAAAGTA